>NC_057796.1:125391884-125405711 GCF_018294505.1 Triticum aestivum | reverse complement strand
CGCTCGCTGCCGCCGCCGTCCTGCCGACCGCCGGAGGTAGTCTCCGCCGCCGTTGGTTTTCGTGAGAAAACCGATCTTTTTTTGAAACCCTAGATCCCGTTTTTTAGTTTAGATCGGTTTTTTCGGTTTAGTTATTTAGCAGACGCCCGTTCGTACGTTCGTTTTAACGAACGGTTTTCACCCGTTAACCGCAGACAGCGAACGTTCGTTAGTCTGTTCGTCAGTTTTTCTTTTTCTCGGAATTTTCGCGATTATTTTCGATCGCGATTTCTGATCCGATTTTCGTTTTAGTTTATCTTTTCGCTCGTTTATCGGAATCAGACGATTCAAGCGCCTAGATCTTCGTCTCGAAGCCCTCTTTCTGTTTAACCAACTTAAACAAGATTTTGCTACTGTAAAATTTGACTTTAGTCCAAATTAGTAAATGGATCTTGTTTCTTTCGCAGGTTGAGTTCTGTTGTTTCGTTTGATTTGATTCTTTTTGCAAACCGGAGTTCTTAAGTTGAAATTTTTGGTTAGATCTCTTATTTGAAGTTTTAACCGTGTTTCTAGTTGTGTGCTTATTGTATGCCTGTTTGTTTGCGATAGAGTACCTGGAGTGCAAAGCATGCTACTACGAGTCTCTAGGTTTCGCGGATCATCAGCAAGGCAAGTAACACTTTGATCATACTTCTTTACTACCCAGTTTTATTGCATTAGTTCAATCCTCAAACATTTGCATGGTTAGAATCTGATTAAATTGTGGGTTTTGGGAAGTAGATGAGGTAGTACCTATTCACCTGTTTATTATCAAACCTATGGGAGTTACTTCTACGTTGCTTATATTGCTATGCTATGCTCGTAGACGTGGTTTGGGTTTGAGTGTATTCATGACGGATGTGAGGTTGTTAATTAATGGTTCAACTTAAGGTGGCTACCTAAATACGCATCTGGGTGGATTGCTTGTGGGCACCTGGAGAATCCAGTGTTGTCCGAGGATATCCCGGAGGACCCGTGTGATCATCCTACAGCCCGCCACCCAGGCTCAAAGGGATCATAAGATTATTCATGCTAGAAACTTCCGTGTGCAGCCACAAGCCATTATGGGCTCTGGCATAGTTGAGTAAGTTGCGTGAAGCTCTTGAAGAGGTAGACTAGCAGATGTAGTGGGTTGTAGGTGGTACTGTCTATCCAGAGTAGAGAGTTAATGCTTCAGAAAGACTGTGTCTCGAATCTCCGACCATGGATGTATTCGAGTCTTGTGGGGAAAAGTTCGCAAACCTCTGCAGAGTGTACAAACTAATCATGGTTAGCCGTGTCCCCGGTTATGGACATCTTGAGTATCTAGATCTTGGATTTTCATGTGGATCTCATCACTCTTAATATAATTTGATTGGGCTTAATGATGATGCTTAATTGGGATTGAGTTGGAAGAACCTTCTCAATGTTTAACAACTACCATGATAGTTATTATTCCTTTGTTGTAGAGAAAAATTGGCTTTTCGCAAAACATATTACCCATACAGCCTCCACCAGCCATATATGCATGTAGTGATAGCAATTATTCTGTTCATTACTCTTTTGTGTTACATTGCCAGCATATTCCATGTGCTGACTCGTTTCGGGCTGCAACGTATCATGTTGCAGACTTTTCAGACGACGAGTAAGGAGCCATAGGTCGTTGTCTTTCACTCAGTGATGCCATTGGAGTTGATGGACTCACTTTATCTTCCAAGCCTTCCGATGTTATCGTTTTAGATGGCCTTAAGCCATATTTATTGTAATAAGTTCTCTTTTGAGACATTCGATGTAATAGGTGTGTGATTGCTACTCTGTTATAAATCCTCAAGTACTGTGCGTGTCTGCATTACCAATCTAGGGATGACACTGATGCACAGCGATCAGACTGTTTGAGGTCTGGTCGCTACAACCCATGCATAAAAAACAGTAGTCAGAGTAAGGGTGAAGTGTGTGCAGAACTAGTTGTAAAAGTAGCTAATAGCAGGTGGCTGAAAAATAAATGACAGGAGACATATGATAGCTCTACAACATTGCATGGCAAACAAAATTAGATTCTACTCCGTATGATTTTCTAATATATGAGCACAGGGATGGCTTATAAAAGCAGGTACTCCTCCAGCACACCACCACATGTGGTCCTATCAAAATAATAGTCGACTGAAAATAAATAGGCCAGTAAATTTTTTATGAACCATCTGATCCACAAGGAACGGGCAGATGGCCTTCGTCTACCTCCCGCCAGTCACTGTTAACGATCTTTCTCGAACCGCCAACGACCACCGTCCCAGACCCCTGCCTCCGCCGCCCCACCCTCCCCTCGACCTCACACCACCGCCGTGCTTGGTAGCGCCCTCGGCCATCCCTTTAAGCCCGGCTGACCTCCAGATCGGGCGCCAGCAGCTCCTAGGCCCCACACACCCCTAAGATAAACACCGAGGCGCTACTTCCCCAGCGTAATAGGCGGACTAGCGCCTATTACGCCGGGAAATGCTTCCTTTAAATTGGAATCAACTGACTAGGAATTGAAATCCAGGGGGCGACGGACCTCTAGCTAAGGTGAAATAGTATATGAATACCTTGCAAGCAGACACGTAAGATTTGCATGAATAAGGGAAGAGGAATACCACTTTCGGTTGCCAGTGCTGTGTCCTCCTGATGTCGCGTCGATTTTCTTGTTTTTACCGATGGAACCAATGTTTTGGAGGAGGATGGAGCCTTGGACGAACCCATGGCCAAATTGTTGACTGTGTTGCGGTGCCGTCTTTGGGTGGAGAGGAAGCAGATCTGAGGCGGCGTAGCAGGAACAGCTCCGGTGCGGTGGACGGTGGCGAAGTTGGAGCGGCAACGGTGAGGCGCATGACGACGTGGTTGAACTGGCTCGGGTACGGCGCACGCTGGCATCCTGGAGGCAGCTTGACCTCGACTTCAAATACTAGCCGTGGAGGGCGTTGCGCTTGTGGTGGACGATGACGTCGGGGTATCGGCTCCAGCATGATGGAGGAGGGCGGCGGTTGATGGGTGGGATGGGATGGCGGACGGAGGACGTCGGGGTTTCGCGGCTGGTGGAGAGGTAGTTTTCGCGCCCACGGAGTACGATTGGGTTATTGGAAGAGGGGGGAGCTAAGGGGGAACCATGTTTCGGTCTGGGACGCAAGCATTTTTGTTTTTTTTAACAGAGGGGACGCGCTTGTTTGAAATTTGGGGAAAGTACAAACTTTGCCCCCTCTTAAATTTCGGACCTACTGCGGGTCGGGGGTAGGACGGTAATCCCAGGTGTCCCAAAAATAGTGGGCGGGGGCGATTTCGGCCGAGCGCATGTGTGCTTAGGCGGCTGATACATCTCCAACATATCTACTTTTCCGAACACTTTTCCTCTTGTTTTGGACTGTAATTTGCATGATTTGAATGAAACTAACCCCGGACTGACGCTGTTTTCAGCAGAACTACCATGGTGTTGTTTTTGTGCAGAAATAAAAGTTTCGGAATGGAACGAAACTTTGCGAGGATTTTTTATATCAATAAAGAGAATTTCTGGAGCCAAGAGCCACCTGAGGGGGCACCTGGATGGGCACAACCCACCAGGGCGCGCCTGCCCGCCCAGGCGTGACCAGGTGGGTTGTCCCCACCTGGTGGCCCCGTAGACCCTGAAACCGACGGTATAAAATCCTATTTTCTAGAAAAAAATCACGGAGAAAGGATTATCACGATCCACGAGACGGAGCCGCCGTCACCTCCTGTTCTTCATCGGGAGGCCAGATCTGGAGTCTGCTTGGGGCTCCGGAGAGGGTGATCTTCGTTCTTCGTCATCACCAACCCTTCTCCATCGCCAATTCCATGATGCTCCCCACCGGGAGTGAGTAATTCCTTCGTAGGCTCACTGGTCGGTGAGGAGTTGGATGAGATTCATCATGTAATCTAGTTAGTTTTGTTAGGGCGTGATCCCTAGTATCCATTATGTTCTGAGATTGATGTTGCTATGACTTTGCCATGCTTAATGCTTGTCACGTTGGGCCCAAGTGCCATGATTTCATATCTAAACCATTTATGTTATCACCATTATATCCATGTTCTAGATCCAATCTTGCAAGTTATAGTCACCTACGACTTGTTATGAGCCGGCAACCCCGGAGTGACAATAGCCGGGACCACTCCCGGTGATGACCGTAGTTTGAGGAGTTCATGTATTCACCATGTGTTAATGCTTTGTTCCGTTCTCTATTAAAAGGAGACCTTAATATCCCTTAGTTTCTAATTGGACCCCACTGTCACGGGAGGGTAGGACAAAAGATGTCATGCAAGTTCTTTCCATAAGCACGTATGACTATTTACGGAATACATGCCTACATTATATTTATGAACTGGAGCTAGTGTCGTATCAGCCTAGGTTATGACTGTCACATGATGAATATCATCCAACAAATTACCGATCCAATGCCTACGAATTTATCTTATATTGTTCTTGCTAAGTTACCACTGCTATCGTTACTGTTGCACTTGCTACAAAACTACTGCTATCACTGTTACCGTTACCATTGCTGCTGCTACTACTATCAAAACTCTCATATTACTTTGCTAATGATCACATTGTTGCAGATAATTAATCTCCAGGTGTGGTTGAATTGACAACTCAGCTGCTAATACCTTCAAATATTCTTTGGCTCCCCTTGTGTCGAATCTATAAATTTGGGTTGAATACTCTACCCTCGAAAACTGTTGCGATCCCCTATACTTGTGGGTTATCAAGACCTTTTTCTGGCGCCGTTGATGGGGAGGATAGCTATATTTCTTGAGTCACTTCGGATTATTATCAATTTATCACTATGAAGAATCTGAAGGATGCTAAGACTAAGATTTATCCCTCTAAGACGAGGGGAGGTAAGGAACTGCCATCTAGCTCTGCTTTAGATTCACCTTCTGTTATAAGTAAACTTGCAACACCACCACATGCTATTAATCCTGTGTAGCGACCCGACCTCAGACGGTCAAGTCTCTGTGCTTAAGTGTCATCCCTGGATCGGTAATGCTGACACACACAATACTTGAAGGATTTATAACAGAGTAGCAATCACACACTTATTACATCGAATGTCTCAAAAGAGACCTTATTACAGTAAATATGGCTTAAGGCCATCTAATACGATAACAGTGGAAGGCTTGGAAGGTAAAGTGAGTCCATCAACTCCAACGGCATCACTGAGTGAAAGATCACGACCTAAGGCTCCTTACTCGTCGTCTGAAAAGTCTGCAACATGATACGTTGCAGCCCGAAAACGGGTCAACACATGGAATATGCTGGCAATGTAACACAAGAGAGTAATGAATAGAATAATGCTATCACTACATGCATATATGGCTGGTGGAGGCTGTATGGTTAATATGTTTTGCGAAAAGCCAATTTTCTCCTACAACAAAGGAATATATTTTATTTAACTACAAAGTTGGTTGAAAACATTGAGAATGGTAAACCCCATCTCAATCCCAATTAAAAGGTAATTAATAACCCAATCAAAATTAATCTTGTAATAGAGTGATGAGATCCACATGATAATCCAAGAACTAGATACTCAAGACGTCCATAACCGGGGACACGGCTAACCATGATTAGTTTGTACACTCTTTAGAGGTTTGTGCACTTTTCCCACAAGACTCGATCTCCTTGTAACATCCCAAAATTCTAAATTTTGCAATGTTATAATAAACATATAGATTGGATTGATTGTGTGATTGATTGACTGAAAGTGAGTGAAATTCGAAATCTTTTGAAAGTTAAATGAGAGGGAATAAAAGGACTTTCCCAAACTTTCATTTTGCTTTTATGATCTCCATGAATTCAAATTCTTTTCATCACAAAACCCTCGAGAGAAGATGACATGACTTCTTCCATTTATTTAAATGAAAAGGGGTGTTGAAAATATTTGAATATCATTTGAAAATATTTCCAATTCAGAAACTTCAAGCAAGTCAATGATTTTCACGAGAGAAGATAAAATGACTTCTTCAAAATATATGAAATATGAGTTGGGAGTTTCAAAGAAACTCAAAATTAAAATCCATTTTGAAATTATTTTCAATATTGGAGTTATTTGAGTTTTATTCAAATTATTTTTCTCCAAAAATAAAATATATGGAAATTAGGGTAAAATGATTCCCTACATCAGAAAATTGGAGAGAAATAAATTTGAAATGATTTTGGTATTTTTAAAATTATTTTTATTGGATTTTATTAAGGTAGTAGCACCGTTTGATTTATTTAAATTTGTGTGGATTTTATTTGACTTTACAAAAATGATCATGTTGTAGAAAATCTTTTTCTGAAAATTGTGATATATTATATGCCTATATAATATTTTATTTTCGTTTTCTTTTCCCTCTGTTAAAAAAAAGAGAAACCGCCGACCTGGGCCGGCCCAGCCAACCGGGCCAAGCCAGCCCAGCCCAGCGCGCTCGCGCCCGTCTCCGAGCTCGGGACGAAGTCCCGAGCGTGGCTGACTCCGCCGCCGCCGCCGAGTCCCGGTCGGGCACGCCTCCCCTTGCCCCTCCTCCACGCCGCCTCCTCCCCTCCCTCCTATAAATTCGGAGCCCCGGGCCCCGCCTCCTCTCCTCCCCTCACGCCGCATCTCGCCGGAGCCCGCAGCCACCACCGCCATAGCCAACCGCCGCCGCCGCTGTTCCGCACCACCGCCTCACCGCGTCTCCACCGCACACGCCGCCGCCGCACTTTGCCGCCGAAGCCGCCCGTGCCTGGCCTCGCCCCGCGCCGCGCAGCCCCGCCGCCGTCTCACCGACGCCCGCCGCCGCGGGAAACCGCCGGAGTTGACCGGTCCGCCGTTGCCAGATCCGATCCGCCCGAACCGGTACAAACCGCCCCGGTCCGGTTTATTTTTGTGTGTTTTGTTTTCTCTCGTTTTCTGTAAAACCCGTTTTTTATATAATCCAGTTAATTTGCGAACGTTCACTGGTTAGGTCTACACAGCGAACGATCTTCGTTCGTTAGCATTCTGTAATGAACGTTCGTTCTTTAGGTTTTTCTTTTATTTTTTATTTTCTGGCAGGGACCTATCCGTAGTGTTACTTTTATAAATTAGTCCCTGTTTTTCAAACGACCACATCTTTTTACTCGTTTGTCCAAATCCAACGAAACCAATGCCCACGTCTTCGTTATGATCTCCTCTATCCAGTAAATCCAACTCAAACACGTTTTTGAAAGTTTAAAATTTTGAATTAGATCAGATTTGAATTCAAACTTCGTTTGATTATAATTTGAGTTTCGTAGCTCTGTTTGAGTTGATTCTTTTTGCAAATCGAAGCTCTTGACCTAAACTTTCTGATAAGTCCAAATTCACATAATTTTGGTGCTGTTAGAAATTGTTTTATGCTGCAAGAGTTATTTGCTTGGTTTTGATGTTTTCCGAACTGTCTTCTTCGATCTTTCTGATCTTTTGAATGATTGCTTATGTATGGTTGCTATTGCTTGCTTACGATAGATTGACCGGAGTGTGACGAGTAGAACTATCAAGAGTTTTGAGTGCGAATCATCTTCATCAATATTGCAGGCAAGTTCACACTTTGATCATACCTCTTTTACTACCCAGTTTTATTGCATTAGACAAATCCTCAAACATTGCATGGTTAGGATCTAATTAAATTGTGGGTATTGGGAAGTAGTTGAAGTAGTACCTATTACCTGTTTTATTATCAAACCCTTGGGAGTTACTTCTGTGTTTGCTTATATTGCTATGCTATGCTATGCTAGTAGACGTGGATTGGGTTTGAGTGTATCCATGACAGATGTGAGATTGTTAATATATGGTTAAACTTAAGGTGGCAACTAAAACTCACATCTGGGTGGATTGAGGTACCTGGGTATTCCAGGATTGCCTGTTTTTCTAAGGACCGCCACCCAGGCTCAAAGGGATCATGAGATTATTCTTGTTAGAAACTTCCGTGTGCAGCCACAAGCTATTATGGGCTCTAGCATAGTTGATTAAGTTGTGTGAGCTCTTGAAGAGGTAGACTAGCAGATGTAGGGGTTGTAGGTAGTACTGTCTACCCGGAGTAGAGAGTTAACGCTTCTGAAAGACTGTGTCTCGGTCATCCGTTTCTCAAACATCATGTAGTGCGAGAATCAAGCGGAGGCGATCAAGTCTTGTGGGGAAAAGTGCACAAACCTCTGCAGAGTGTACAAACTAATCATGATTAGCCGTGTCCCCGGTTATGGACATCTTGAGTATCTGGTTCTTGGATTATCCCGTTGATCTCATCATGTTACTTTAGTTAATATTGTTGGGTTAATGATGATACTTAATTGGGATTGAGATGCTGTCAACCATCTCAATGTTTCACAACCACCATGATAGTCAAATAAAATTTATTCCTTTGCAGTAGGGAAAAATTGGCTTTTTGCAAAAACATTATAACCATAGAGCTTTTCCACCAGCCATATATGCATGTAGTGATAGCCTTTGTTCATCATTTCTCTATGGTGTGAATTTGCCAGCATATTCCATGTGCTGACCCGTTTTCGGGCTGCAATGTTTCATGTTGCAGGATATCTTACGACGAGTAAGTGATACGTTAGGGTTACGATTTCTACACTCAACTTTGCCATTGGTGTTGATGGGAATCCACAACCTTGTTACTTCCGCTATTTGGATTGAGGTAATAGTATTTACGTTACTTTATACATGTGATTTACCTCTGTTATAAATCCTCGAGTACTGTGTGTGTCAGCATACCGATCCAGGGATGACACTTAAGCACAGAGACTTGATCCATTCGGGTCGGCTCGCTACAAGATGGTATCAGAGCACATGTTGACTGTAGGACGTGACCCTAGAAACTGGCAAGCCCATAGGAATTTTTTTCTCTACAACTTTCTTTTCAAAAAGATCTTTTACCTCTCTCCTTTCTGAGTCTTATTCAAATATTCCCTTTTAGTGAGACCATACCCCTTTTCCCTTTGGACCACTCGAAGATTCGACGGATAAGACCACTTCAAGAAGTACAGGATATCGGACAACTAAGACTATTCGGAATGAAGAGGATTTTACCGTGCATTATGATAATGGAAACTACGACGGTTGAAGACTCCGAAGACTGGGAGAATTTGAAGGCTCTGAAGAATTGCCAGATGTCTATGACCTA
Source organism: Triticum aestivum (assembly GCF_018294505.1). Lineage (NCBI taxonomy): Eukaryota > Viridiplantae > Streptophyta > Magnoliopsida > Poales > Poaceae > Triticum > Triticum aestivum. The sequence goes on along the minus strand of NC_057796.1, from coordinate 125,396,567 downwards.
GGAAGGTTACCCTTATGGAACTTGGCAGACTATGGAAGCCGTCAATGCCCGAGATCAAGGTGTATCGGAGAAAGACCGAAACATGGAGAGTTAGAAACTCCAAGTTTTTGTTAAGAAAACCCAAAGACAGGAGATATAAGTTATGGAATGAAAGCTCATGGCAGTAACATGGGCATAAACACGGCTATCCATGATGTTATCGTCCGCTTATGCTATTGTCCCCGTGCCGAGTTAAGCATGCATATGCATGGAAGGATTGGATGGTAGAAGGCTGATGGAGCACCTATCAGCAAGATGAAGTTTTAACTTTAGACCGGTGTATCACCAGGATCTGGAGTATTACATCAAGAAGTTTTTGACAAAGAAGTGTTTCGTGAAGAACTCAGAACCCAGAAACTGAAAGTAGCCAAGCTGGGAAAGCAAAACCTCGAGATAACGGAGACTCGTCAGGAACTGAAGGACAGTAGGATCATGGTTCATGTCAAGGATGTTGAGACCCAGAAGTTGGAGCGCAACTCCAGAAATATTAAAGGACGTCACGAGAGACTTCGCGTCAACAGAGATGATTTGGCAAAAGAACTTGAGAAGGACAAGCATGATTGGAAGAAGCCATCGGAGACATTAACAAGACTTGAAGAGTTTGGCGACGTTGAAGACTTATTGACCTTTCGAAGACCAAACCCCTGTTATACCTACGTTAGATGCGACGTTTGTGAGCTGGCATTTGTTTGTTGTTTTTCCGACAGCCACAATAAAAACCTGTCTCTTCAAAACTATTGTTTGTATTGTGTGCATCCCTCTCGACCTCTCTGATCTCACCCCAAACCCATGGACCCAATAGAGGATGAATGGAGATGATCTTGTATTTTCTGGACCGATGAGTCAATTGGAGACGGACCGATGGATTCAGAACATGGAGGATCACATGAAGAATAACCCTATAGTCGGAAAGGATATGACCCGGCATGCTCTTCAATGTTTTGAAGAGGTGCTGCTACTTGGTGGAGGATGTACCAAACCATCAATGGATGGCAAGGAGTAACCACTTGGAAAGAATTTAAGTGGACTCTACAAAGATCTCGTCTTGTGTCCCAGAAATTGAAGCCTTATGGAAAGGATATGAAGAAACCTTGTGCATACAAGCCTTGTGGAGAAATAGGACACAACCATAAGGAACACAAGGATGAATGCCCAAATTGTGAAGGAAGTCACCCAGTTGAAGAATGCCCAACTAGGCAGATCACTTGTTTCTTGTGTGAAGGGACTACCCACTACCCTGCTCAGTGTCACATCTACCCCATGGTACAAAGGACCATCCAGTAGAAGAAAGAAGCAATGAAAAGAGCCCTCATGGAAATTTTAGAGGAATCTGTGATGAAGGAAGAGGTGGAGGACACACCCAAAGAAGAACCAATTAAACCTTGCACCAAGTCATGCTATTCATGTGGAGAAGAAGGACACATCTCCCAAAATTGTCTGAATGGGGATTTAGTAGAATTCCCGACAAAGGAAGTAGAGTATGACCCACAGGAAATAGAAGCCCTGATTGGAACGGAAAAGTCCAGGAAGAGAAGTAGATTGGATCCCAGGAACAACCCAATTTCTACAAAAAAAGACCTGAGTCATATCACATGTTTCAGGTGCAAAAATTCAGGACACTACTTCAATGATTGCCCAAAAGGGAAGATGAGGACCCCAGGAGGCTATATAATCACAAGGAAACCTCGAGATATGTCAGAAGTAATATGTTTCCGTTGTGATGAAGCAGGCACTTTGCTAGAGAATGCCCCAAGGAGACGGAGACTTGTGATAAATAGTTGAGTGCAACGAGAAAGTAGTAGTAGTAGTGTGGACATTTCTTTTATTAGTGAGGTGTCGGGTTGAGGCATGTAATGGAATGCAGGGGATTGTAATAATTTGAGAATCAATAAAGTTAGCATCATTGGTATTGATTTGGATTTTATGAGTTGTTACTCTATGAAGAAAGATTTTCACCATTTTCGAGAATATGAGAAATATGGTCTATGGAAGATTGTGCATTTTAAAGGTGGTAGTACCCTGTGAGGAAACTTGACCCTTGGAAAAAGGTAATGATATTCCACGAAGTGGATTTCGAACAAAATAAGTATGAGTTTTATCTCGATATGTTGGATACCCAAAGAATATGAGGGTATGGAGTATTATTGGATCTAAAGGAGGTAGTCTATGAAATTGGAGACAGAGCATGTCTTTGTGTGTCCCCTCTGCGAGGAGTTAAACTATTTGGAGTTAAGGGAAAGTTAGCCCGAGATTTGTAGGACCATACCGAGTTTTGGAGCGTATGGGAGAAGTGGCCAACAAGCTGGAGTCACCCGAAGGACTGTCAGGAGTTCATGATGTGTTTCACGTGTCCCAGTTGAAGAAGTGCCATGCAGAGATGGCCAATATTCCCCTGTAAGGATGCTTGACCCTGGAAAGGATAATGATGTTCCACGAAGTGGAGTATGGACTTCATAAGTATACATTTTCCTTTATCTCGGTATGTGGGATATCCCCCGAGGATGAAGAGATGAATTACTATTGGATATAAAGGAGGTATGATGTTGGAAATATGGATCAATGGAATTCCATGATGAGTCTGAGTAATCATGTCCTAGTTTGGTGCCAATAGAAGGAAGGAAGACAGTACAATTGGATGGATTTAAGAATACCAGGAAGTTGGATGTTGGATTAATGATCAGTTGCCCGATGATGAGTTCAAGGTTTACAAGTGATGAGATGGTCCATAACCCACAGGCCCCAGGACCTGCCAAGAAGCAAGCACATTCTTGCTGAAGGAAAAACCCTGGAAGAAGTTACGATTTTATCGACAAACGATCTTATAGGAGTTACGCAAAACCTGAGGGTTGGGAAGGAACGATAGATGTTTGTTTGGCTTGCAGAATTCATGGATTTATCCGAACTTGGTTCGTCGACAAGAGAAATTCTACAATGCTTGTGAGGATGACCGAGTTTTAGAATGCGATATTCGCTAAACCATATACAAGGTAATGATTTGGGTGCGGGATGGATTGATCACCATACCGACTTACTCTTATTATTTGCCTTGCTATGTGGGATGGTAAATCTGAGTGACTTGCCTATAGTGGAGAGACGACGATCAAAACCTTGTTTGAACCTTAGAATGGTATAAGAATGTTTCCCTTGTACACGGCAGTTGTTGCCAACCGTAGGTTATACGGTGAGGATCAACCCAGACCCATTTCCTGCAGGAGAAACCATAAATCGTTGACCACCATGAGATATCGATAGTTGTTTAGTTTTGGCGCCAGACCCGTCAGCTAAGAAGACACAGTCTCAGAACAACCTTAAGAAAAAGGACAGAAGAATTGAGGTAAAGATTATGCCACTACCGGAAGAGCCCAGAGAAGGAATTTTCCGAGAATCTGAGAAGACTGACACTGTCAAAGATAAGGATGGAGTATATGAGTTTTGATGGAATAGTAACAATGCTTCTAAGGGTGGTAGCACCCCAGACCCCCTGTGATGATCGATGGAATTTGAGAAGACCCCAAACCTAACCTATTTTCTTGCTAGCCTCTCTGAATCTCGAGGACGAGATTCATTTTAAGGGTGGTAGGTTTGTAACATCCCAAAATTCTAAATTTTGGAATGTTATAATAAACAGATAGATTGGATTGATTGTGTGATTGATTGACTGAAAGTGAGTGAAATTCGAAATCTTTTGAAAGTTAAATGAGAGGGAATAAAAGGACTTTCCCAAACTATCATTTTGCTTTTATGATCTCCATGAATTCAAATTCTTTTCATCACAAAACCCTCGAGAGAAGATGACATGACTTCTTCCATTTATTTAAATGAAAAGGGGTGTTGAAAATATTTGAATATCATTTGAAAATATTTCCAATTCAGAAACTTCAAGCAACTCAATGATTTTCATGAGAGAAGATAAAATGACTTCTTCAAAATATATGAAATATGAGTTGGGAGTTTCAAAGAGACTCAAAATTAAAATCCATTTTGAAATTATTTTCAATATTGGAGTTATTTGAGTTTTATTCAAATTATTTTTCTCCAAAAATAAAATATATGGAAATTAGGGTAAAATGATTCCCTACATCAGAAAATTGGAGAGAAATAAATTTGAAATGATTTTGGTATTTTTAAAATTATTTTTATTGGATTTTATTAAGGCAGTAGCACCGTTTGATTTATTTAAATTTGTGTGGATTTTATTTGACTTTACAAAAATGTTCATGTTGTAGAAAATCTTTTTCTGAAAATTTTGATATATTATATGCCTATATAATATTTTATTTTATTTTCGTTTTCTTTTCTTTTCCCTCTGTTAAAAAAAAGAGAAACCGCCGAACTGGGCCGGCCCAGCCAACCGGGCCAAGCCAGCCCAGCCCAGCGCGCTCGCGCCCGTCTCCGAGCTCGGGACGAAGTCCCGAGCGTGGCCGACTCCGCCGCCGCCGCCGAGTCCCGGTCGGGCACGCCTCCCCTTGCCCCTCCTCCACGCCGCCTCCTCCCCTCCCTCCTATAAATTCGGAGCCCCGGGCCCCGCCTCCTCTCCTCCCCTCACGCCGCATCTCGCCGGAGCCCGCAGCCACCGCCGCCATAGCCAACCGCCGCCGCCTCTGTTCCGCACCACCGCCTCACCGCGCCTCCACCGCACGCGCC
>NC_057796.1:125380578-125391455 GCF_018294505.1 Triticum aestivum | reverse complement strand
CCCCGCCGCCGTCTCGCCGACGCCCGCCGCCGCAGGAAACAGCCGGAGTTGACCGATCCGCCGTTGCCAGATCCGATCCGCCCGAACCGGTACAAACCGCCCCGGTCCGGTTTATTTTTTTGTGCTTTGTTTTCTCTGGTTTTCTGTAAAACCCGTTTCTTTATATAATCCAGTTAATTTGCGAACGTTCACTGGTTAGGTCTACACAGCGAACGATCTTCGTTCGTTAGCATTCTGTAATGAATGTTCGTTCTTTAGGTTTTTCTTCTATTTTTTATTTTCTGGCAGGGACCTATCCGTAGTGTTACTTTTATAGATTAGTCCCTGTTTTTCAAACGACCACATCTTTTTACTCGTTTGTCCAAATCCAACGAAACCAACGCCCACGTCTTCGTTATGATCCCCTCTATCTAGTAAATCCAACTCAAACATGTTTTTGAAAGTTTAAAATTTTGAATTAGATCAGATTTGAATTCAAACTTCGTTTGATCGTAATTTGAGTTTCGTAGCTCTGTTTGAGTTGATTCTTTTTGCAAATCGAAGCTCTTGACCTAAACTTTCTGATAAGTCCAAGTTCACATAATTTTGGTGCTGTTAGAAATTGTTTTATGTTGCAAGAGTTATTTTCTTGGTTTTGATGTTTTCCGAACTGTCTTCTTCGATCTTTCTGATCTTTTGAGTGATTGCTTATGTATGGTTGCTATTGCTTGCTTACGATAGATTGACCGGAGTGTGACGAGTAGAACTATCAAGAGTTTTGAGTGCGAATCATATTCATCAACATTGCAGGCAAGTTCACACTTTGATCATACCTCTTTTACTACCCAGTTTTATTGCATTAGACAAATCCTCAAACATTGCATGGTTAGGATCTAATTAAATTGTGGGTATTGGGAAGTAGTTGAAGTAGTACCTATTACCTGTTTTATTATCAAACCCTTGGGAGTTACTTCTGCGTTTGCTTATATTGCTATGCTATGCTAGTAGACGTGGATTGGGTTTGAGTGTATCCATGACAGATGTGAGATTGTTAATATATGGTTAAACTTAAGGTGGCAACTAAAACTCACATCTGGGTGGATTGAGGAACCTGGGTATTCCAGGATTGCCTGTTTTTCTAAGGACCGCCACCCAGGCTCAAAGGGATCATGAGATTATTCTTGCTAGAAACTTCCGTGTGCAGCCACAAGCTATTATGGGCTCTAGAAGAGTTGATTAAGTTGTGTGAGCTCTTGAAGAGGTAGACTAGCAGATGTAGGGGTTGTAGGTGGTACCGTCTACCCGGAGTAGAGAGTTAACGCTTCTGAAAGACTGTGTCTCGGTCATCCGTTTCTCAAACATCATGTAGTGCGAGAATCAAGCGGAGGCGATCGAGTCTTGTGGGAATCCACAACCTTGTTACTTCCGCTATTTGGATTGAGGTAATAGTATTTACGTTACTTTATACATGTGATTTACCGCTGTTATAAAACCTCGAGTACTATGTGTGTCAGCATACCGATCCAGGGATGACACTTAAGCACAGAGACTTGATCCATTCAGGTCGGGTCGCTACACTCCTCCATTCGATTTCTCGCACTACATGATGTTTGAGAAACGGATGACCGAGACACAGTCTTTCCGAAGAGGTCCCCTTAACCGATAGATAGGCCTGTACACCTACAATCCCCAACATCTGCTAGCCCATCATGGAAAGGTTTCCCACAACTTACTCAACTATGCCAGAGCACATAATGGCATGTGGCTGCACACGGAAGTTTCTAGCATGAATAATCTTATGATCCCTTTGAGCCTGGGTGTCAGTCCATAGGAGAATCACACGGTATCCCGGGATTTCCAAAAATACAGGCAACACTGGGTTCCCCAGGTGCCTCAATCCACCCAGATGTGTATTAAAGTTGCCACCTTAAGTTAACCATTAATTAAAAATGCTCACATCTATCATTAATACACTCAAACCCAGTCCACGTATATGAGCATAGCATAGCAGGATAAGCAACGTAGAAGTAACTCCCATAGGTTTGATAATAAACAGGTGAATAAGTACTACCTCATCTACTTCCCAAACCCACAATTTAAAACAGATCCTAACCATGCAATTGTTTGAGAATTGATCTAATGCAATAAAACTGGGTAGTAAAGAGGTATGATCAAAGTGTTACTTGCCTTGCTGATGATCCGCGTAACCTAGAGACTCGTAGTAGCACATTTCGCACTCCGAGTACTCTATCGCAAACAAACAAGCATACTATAAGAAATCAAGCAAGGGCACGGGTAAAACTCAAATAAGTGATCTAACCAGAAAGTTCAACTTAAGAACTCCGGTTGGCAAAAAGAATCAAATCAAACGAAGCAACAAAACTCAAACGGCGAAAGAAACAAGTTTCGATTACTAATCTGGACTAAAGTCAAATTTTACAGTAGCAAAAACTTGTTTAAGTTGATTAAACAGAAAGAGGGCTTCGAGACGAAAATCTAGGCGCTTGAATCGCCTAATTCCGATAAATGAGCGAAAAGATAAACTAAAACAAAAATCGGATCAGAAATCGCGATCGAAAATAATCGCGGAAAATCCGAGAAAAAGAAAAACTGACGAACAGGCTAACGAACGAACGTTCGCTGTCTGTGACTAAACGGTGAAAACCGTTCGTTAAAACGAACGTACGAATGGACGTTCGGTAAATAACTAAACCGAAAAAAAACCGATCTAAAAATAAAAAAACGCATCAAGGGTTTCGAAAAAAAATGATAGCTTTTCTCGCGAAAACCGAGGCGGTGGCTACCTCCGGCGGGTCGGGCGAGACGGCGGTGGCGGCGGCGCTGTGCGGCGGCTAGGGTTTGGCGGGGCGCGGCCTGATGGGCTTCGGGGCTCGGCCAGCGCGGCTTATAAAGCCCCCCCGGGCGGAGTCCCGCTCGGGTACGGCCCGAAGTCGGTTTCGTTTTCTTTATTATTCCGCGCAGAAAAACGAATAAAAGAAATACTAAACAAACTCCAAAAATCTTGAAATAAATTTTCCCTGTCCTCAAAAAATCTACCGGAAAAGGTGAAAATTTATTTGGGACTCTAATACAATTTTGAAAAACACATATTTTTCCTAATTCAAATAAAATAGCGATAAAACTCCGAATAAAATGCTTATTTGATTTTAATATTAAATCTCCAATATTTCCTTATTTTGAGGAAGTCATTTTATCCTCTCTCTTTTATTTTTATAAAAGAAATATTCAAAGAGAAAATAATTAAAATCAAATGACCCTCTTTTCAAAATTCGAGAAAAACTCGAATATGAAGATAATGAAATCCCCAACTCTCTCCGTGGGTCCTTGAGTTGCGTAGAATTTCTAGGATCAAACCAAAATGCAATAAAATATGATATGCAATGATGATCTAATGTATAACATTCCAAATTGAAATTTTGGGATGTTGCAAACCTACCCCCCTTAAGATGAATCTCGCCCTCGAGATTCGGGTTGGCTAGAAAATAGGTGAGAGTGATCCTTCCGTAGGTCTTCCTCTCGTTCTCAGGTGGCTTCATCTTCAGTATGGTGACTCCACTGAACTTTGTAGACTTGATTACTTTGCTGCGTGTGACTCGGCTGGCAAAACTCGAGGATCTTGACTGGCTTCTCCTCGTAGGTCAAATTGCTATCCAACTGTATCGCTTCCAGCGGCACTGTATCTCTCAGAGGAATATCGGCCATCTCTACGTGGCACTTCTTCAACTAAGAAACATGGAACACATCGTGAACTCCTGACAATCCTTCGGGTAATTCCAACTTGTAAGCAACTTCTCCCATACGTTCCAAAACTTTGTATGGTCCCACAAAACGGGGTGCTAATTTTCCCTTAACTCCAAAGCGCTTCACTCCTCGAAGTGGGGATACACGAAGATACACTCTGTCTCCGACTTCGTAAACTGTCTCCTTGTATTTAGAATCCGCATAACTCTTCTGCCTGGACTGGGCTACCTTGAGTCTATCGCAAATCATCTTAACCTTCTCTTCAGACTCTTTAATCAAATCTGGTCCAAACAACTGTCGGTCTCCAACTTCATCCCATAACAACGGTGTCCTGCACCTCCTTCCGTACAATGCTTCGAAAGGGGCCATCTTCAAACTGGCTTGATATCTGTTGTTGTAAGACAACTCTGCATACGGCAAATTATCGTCCCAACTAGATCCGTAATCTAGTGCACAAGCTCTCAACATGTCCTCCAGAATCTGATTGACTCTCTCAGTCTGTCCATCCGTCTGCGGGTGAAAAGCTATACTGAACTCTAGCCTGGTTCCCAAAGTTTCATGCAACTGATTCCAAAACTTTGAGGTAAACTGGGTTCCTCTATCTGATACAATGGTCCTCAGAACTCCATGCAGACATACGATCCTGGTCATGTATATCTTTGCCAACTTAGCACTGGTGTAAGTGGTCTTCACTGGGATGAAATGAGCTACTTTCGTCAAAGGATCGACTACAACCCATATCGAGTCATAGCCTGAACGAGTCCTGGGCAATCCCGTGATAAAATCCATGCCTAGCTTGTCCCACTTCCATTCGGGTATCGGCAATGGTTGTAGCAATCCTGCTGGCTTCTGATGCTCTGCCTTCACTCTCTGACATACATCACAAACTGCTACATACTCTGCAATATCCTTCTTCATTCCGGTCCACCAGAAACTATCCTTCAAATCCAGATACATCTTGGTATTTCCTGGGTGAATTGAATATGGCGAACCATGGGCCTCTTGCAGAATCAACTTCCTGATCTCCGGATCATTTGGCACATATACACGGTCCTCAAACCATAAGGTATCGTGCTCATCCTCACGAAATCCTTTAGATTTTCCTTTGCTCACTCTTTCCTTTATCTCGAAAATCTCTTTGTCCGTCTTCTGAGCTTCTCTGATCTTATCCATCAATGTAGATTGAATCTCCAATGCTGCTACATAACCTCTCGGAACAATTTCCAAACATAGCTCGCGTAGGTCACCTGCCAACTCCTTGGGTAATCCTCCGGTCATGAGTGTATTGACATGACTTTTGCGGCTCAACGCATTGGCTACTACGTTAGCCTTTCCAGGATGATAATGCAACCTCATGCCATAATCCTTAATGAGTTCCAACCATCTCCTCTGCCTGAGATTCAACTCTTTCTGCGTGAAGATATACTTCAAACTCTTGTGATCCGTGTATACCTCACAATTGTTTCCGATGAGAAAATGTCTCCAAGTCTTCGACGCATGCACTACGGCTGCTAACTCAAATCATGCGTAGCATAATTTAACTCATGGGGTTTAAGCTATCGTGAGGCATATGAAACAACTCTTCCCTCCTGCATAAGTGCGGCTCCAAGTCCTCAACGTGAAGCGTCGCAATACACTTCATAATCCTTGCGTTGATCTGGCAGAATCAGCACTGGTGATGTAACCAAGCATTTCTTTAACTCCTGAAAACTGGCCTCACATTCCTCAGTCCATTTGAACTTGGTGTCCTTCTTTAACAACTCCATCATAGGCTTTGCAATCTTTGAGAAATTCTCAATGAACCTCCGGTAGTATCCTGCGAGTCCAAGAAAACTCCGGATCTCTCCAACTGACATGGGTGCTTCCCAATTTGTCACAGTGACAACTTTGGTGGGGCCTACCGCTATTCCTTCTCCGGATATAACATGTCCAAGAAATCCGACTTCCTTCAACCAAAACTCACACTCGCTGAACTTGGCGTATAGCTGATGTTCTCTGAGCTTCCCAAGTACTAAACGCAAATGCTCTTTATGCTCCTCTTCATTCTTTGAGTAGACTAGAATATCATCAATGAACACCACCACGAACTTATCCAAAAACTCCATAAACACCTTGTTCATCATGTTCATAAAATAGGCAGGTGCGTTAGTCAGACCGAATGACATAACGGTATACTCATATAGCCCGTACCTCATGGTAAAAGCTGTCTTAGGTATATCCTGCTCTCGAATCTTCAGCTGGTGGATGCCTGATCGCAGATCGATTTTGGAAAACACCTTAGCTCCTTGAAGCTGGTCAAACAAATCATTGATCATTGGCAGTGGGTACTTGTTCTTGATCGTCACCTCATTCAATCCTCAATAATCAACAACCATCCTTAACGATCCATCCTTCTTCTCCACTGGAAGCACTGGCGATCCCCAAGGTGACAAACTTGGGCGAATATAACCATTATCCAGTAAATCCTTGATCTGCTTCTTAATTTCCTCCAAATCCTTTGCGAGCATTCTGTACGGTCTCTTAGATATTGGCCCTGTGCCTGGCAAAAGCTCAATTAAAAACTCAATGTCTCTATCCGGTGGCATGCCTGGCAACTCTTCTGGAAATACATCCGGGAAATCCTTTACCACTGGTACTTCCTCCTGTACAACTCCTGATAAGGAATTTACTTGAGTCCTATTCGGCACATGTCGGGATACATACTTGATCCTTCTTCCTTCTGGGGTGGTGATCAGAATCGTCTTACTGGCGCAATCAATGTTTCCTCCATACATCGATAGCCAATCCATACCCAGAATCACATCCAAACCTTGTGACTCCAAAATTATCAGATCTGAGGGGAAAACATGCCTACCTATGGTCAATGGCATCTGAAAACATCCTTGGCTTGCCATATACTCTGCTCCTGGTGAGCTTACTAACAAAGGTGTACTAAGAACTTTGGTGGGCAGTTTATACTTATCCACAAATCCCCTTGATATGTATGAATGTGATGCACCAGTATCAAAAAGAACAACTGTAGTAAATGACTTAACCAAAAACTTACCTATTACTGCATCTGGTTGAGCTTCAACCTCCTCCACGTTAATGTGGTTCACTTGTCCCCTGTTGAAAGGGTTGGGCTTCTTCCCTGAGCTTCCATTGCCGTTTCCATACTTAGCTTCAGGACATTCATTGGCGTAATGTCCGGTCTTCTGGCACTTGTAGCAAGTAACGTGGCTTAAATCTTTCTTGGCGGGTGTTGCCGGGTTGGAACGGTTATGTCCGTTGCTTCCTCCATTACCATTCCCGTTCTTGGGGCCACTATGATTGTGCGAACTTCCTCCGGTGTGATTGTGACCTCCATGGTTATGCTGAAGGGGTCCTCCCGAATTCGGGGTAAAACGGGGTCTCTGCTGAGCTCCAGAATTGTACTTCCCTTGTCCATACTTCCTCTTGCGGCTGTCAATTTGCTGCTGCTTCCCTTCAAGCATGAGAGCTCTATCTACCAACTCCTGGTAGTTATTGAAATTTGCCACCATCAACTGCATGCTCAGCTCATCATTCAGTCCTTCCAGAAACTTCTCCTGCTTAGCTGCATCCGTAGCGACGTCATCTGGGGCATAACGTGCTAGCTAACTAAAGTCATCCACATACTAGCCAACAGTGCGCCCTCCTTGGTGTAAGTTGCGAAACTCACGCTTCTTCATGGCCATAGCTCCTGTTGATACATGGGCAGTGCGAAAAGCCTACTGGAATTGGTCCCATGTAACGGTGTCGATGGGGTAAGTGACTATGAAATTCTCCCACCATGATGCTGCGGGTCCATCAAGCTGATGTGCGGCAAAACGCACTCTCTCCGCATCTGTGCATCCTGCAGTAGTCAGCTTCCTTTCAATCTTGCGGAGCCAATCATCTGCAACAATCGACTTGGTGCTACTGGAGAACACCGGCGGATTCAGCCTAAGAAAACGGGCTAAGTGATCAACAGGTGGTGGTGGTGGTGGGTTGTTGTTGTTGTTGTTCCCCTGATTCTGATTCTGGACTAGTATCTGCATCAATGCATTCTGCTGCTGGATCAACTGAGTGAGCTCCGGTGGGAAAGCAAATCCATTGTCGCGTCTCAAAGGCATCTGCTGGGTTTAGAAAAGATGAGAAAACAGAGTAGAATGAGGTCTAGGGGGAAAACACTACCCATATGCACATGAGACAAACACAATCATATCACTCAATCAATCAAACAAGGGCATACAATCGGTCTAGAATCTATCGTTACAAAAGTGCTCGGACTATACTATATACATGGTGGAATACTACTACTGATATGGTGGTCGACTAGAAAAATTGATCAGTCGAAGACTCCATGATATCCGCTCCAGCTTCATCAACATAGTCATCATCGCTATCATCGGGATCCGAGTCGGTTTCGTTGATGATGATGTAGTTCTCCGGGCAAGTGGAACCGTCATTGTCTCCTCCTGGCGCGGGGTCTCCCATGAAAACTCCTAGCTTCCTTGTCAGGTCGTCATTCTTCTCTACTAGTACGACAATTTCCTCCATATAATCCTCGCGAGTAGCCTTGAGTTCTTCCTCTAGTTCCGTGATCCTTGTCATCGCCTTCTTCAAATATGTCATGCCTGCGCACATCTGGTTCTCCTGGCATCGAATGTGCTGGTTTAACTCCTGGGTGAAAGCTGCAATCGATCTATCCTTCCTGGTGCTGATCATCTCCCATTGTTCATCTCGGCGCCCACAAATCTGGTAGATAGTATCCTTGAGATCCTTGTGGTAAACTTCCCCAATGCGTCCCATGGTGATGTGGGCTGCCATACTCTTTCCTAGACTCCAGGTTGGTGCATCAAAGGCAAACTCTATGGGCTCAGTGGCTAGCGTGAATGTCCTTCCTGGAACTTGAACTTGAATCATCCAGCGCTCCTCTTCTGGTTAAGTGGCGTTGTAAGTCCCGGTGAAGCTTGGTATTCCGATGTTCAGGTACCTAGTAACTTCCTTCAAGTGGCGTCCAAAAGGGGTGTCTTCATCCAGTTGCGTGAACTTGTTCCTTGCATCCGCCATCCTAAAGAGTAGAAATGGAGAGGAGTCAGAAATAAGAAGAGAGTAGTGATCTAGGGCTTTAGCTTAGTGGTCGTGTCCTACAGTTAGCGTGTGCTTTGATACCATCTTGTAGCGACCCGACCTCAGACGGTCAAGTCTCTGTGCTTAAGTGTCATCCCTGGATCGGTAATGCTGACACACACAGTACTTGAAGGATTTATAACAGAGTAGCAATCACACACTTATTACATCGAATGTCTCAAAAGAGAACTTATTACAATAAATATGGCTTAAGGCCATCTAATACAATAACAGCGGAAGGCTTGGAAGGTAAAGTGAGTCCATCAACTCCAACGGCATCACTGAGTGAAAGACCACGACCTAAGGCTCCTTACTCGTCGTCTGAAAAGTCTGCAACATGATACGTTGCAGCCCGAAAACGGGTCAACACATGGAATATGCTGGCAATGTAACACAAGAGAGTAATGAACAGAATAATGCTATCACTACATGCATATATGGCTGGTGGAGGCTGTATGGTTAATATGTTTTGCGAAAAGCCAATTTTTTTCCTACAACAAAGGAATATATTTTAGTTAACTACAAAGTTGGTTGAAAACATTGAGAATGGTAAACCCCATCTCAATCCCAATTAAAAGGTAATTAATAGCCCAATCAAAATTAATCTTGTAATAGAGTGATGAGATCCACATGATAATCCAAGAACTAGATACTCAAGACGTCCATAACCGGGGACACGGCTAACCATGATTAGTTTGTACACTCTGCAGAGGTTTGTGCACTTCTCCCACAAGACTCGATCTCCTTCGTTTAATTTCTCGCACTACATGATGTTTGAGAAACGGATGACCGAGACACAGTCTTTCCGAAGAGGTCCCCTTAACCAATAGATAGGCCTGTACACCTACAATCCCCAACATCTGCTAGCCCATCATGGAAAGGTTTCCCACAACTTACTCAACTATGCCAGAGCCCATAATGGCATGTGGCTGCACACGGAAGTTTCTAGCATGACTAATCTTATGATCCCTTTGAGCCTGGGTGGCAGTCCATAGGAGAATCACACGGTACCCCAGGATTTCCAAAAATACAGGCAACACTGGATTCCCCAGGTGCCTCAATCCACCCAGATGTGTATTAAAGTTGCCACCTTAAGTTAACCATTAATTAAAAATTCTCACATCTGTCATGAATACACTCAAACCCAATCCACGTCTACGAGCATAGCATAGCAGTATAAGCAACGTAGAAGTAACTCCCGTAGGTTTGATAATAAACAAGTGACTAGGTACTACCTCATCTACTTCCCAAACCCACAATTTAAAACAGATCCTAACCATGCGATTTTTTGAGAATTGATCTAATGCAATAAAACTGGGTAGTAAAGAGGTATGATCAAAGTGTTACTTGCCTTGCTGATGATCCGCGAAACCTAGAGACTCGTAGTAGCACGCTTCACACTCCGGGTACTCTATCGCAAACAAACAAGCATACAATAAGCAATCAAGCAAGGGCACGGGTAAAACTCAGATAAGAGATCTAACCAGAAAGTTCAACTTAAGAACTCCGGTTGGCAAAAAGAATCAAATCAAACGAAGTAACAAAACTCAAATGGCGAAAGAAACAAGCTTCGATTACTAATTTGGACTAAAGTCAAATTTTATAGTTACAAAAACTTGTTTAAGTTGATTAAACAGAAAGAGGGCTTCGAGGCGAAAATCTAGGCACTTGAATCGCCTGATTCTGATAAACGAGCGAAAAGATAAACTAAAACGAAAATCGGATCAGAAATTGCGATCGAAAATAATCGCAGAAAATCCGAAAAAAGAAAAACTGACGAACAGGCAACGAACGAACGTTCACTGTCTGCGACTAAATGGTGAAAACCGTTCGTTAAAACGAACATATGAACGGACGTTCGCTAAATAACTAAACCGAAAAAAACCGATCTAAAAATAAAAAAACGCATCTAGGGTTTCGAAAAAAAACCGATCGGTTTTCTCGCGAAAACCGAGGCGGCGGCGGCAGCTACCTCCGGCGGGTCGGGCGAGACGGCGGCGGTGGTACGGCTCCGGTGCGGCGGC
>NC_057796.1:125352533-125380051 GCF_018294505.1 Triticum aestivum | reverse complement strand
GGTTTGGCGGGGCGCGGGCTGATGGGCTTCGGGGCTCGGCCGGTACGACCTGAAGTCAGTTTCGTTTTTTAATTATTCTGCGCAGAAAAACGAATAAAAGAAATACTAAACGGACTCCAAAAATCCTGAAATAAATATTCCCCGTCCTCTAAAAATTTACTGGACAAGTTGAACATTTATTTGGGACTCTAATGCAATTTTGAAAAATGCCTATTTTTCCTAATTCAAATAAAATATCCATAAAACTCCGAATAAAATTCTTATTTGATTTTAATATCAAATCTCCGATATTTCCTTATTTTGAGGAAGTCATTTTATCCTCTCTCTTTTATTTTTATAAAAGAAATATTCAAAGAGAAAATGATTAAAATCAAACGATCCTCTTTTCAAAATTCGAGAAAAACTCGAATATGAAGATAATGAAATCCCCAACTCTCTCCGTGGGTCCTTGAGTTGCGTAGAATTTCTAGGATCAAACCAAAATGCAATAAAATATGATATGCAATGATGATCTAATGTATAACATTCCAAATTTGATAATTTGGGATGTTACATCCTGATATGTCGCAAGTTTATGATGCTACTTCTGCTATGAATGATAGTTATGATGATGCTAGTACCTTGCTTGATGATGATGATGTGCCACTAGGTGACTTTCTTGATGAACAAATTGCTAGAGTAAGACAACATGATATTGTTGAAACTGATGATGAGCTTGAAACTGAAAATCTTGAAACACCTACTAGAACTAGCTCCTAGATATGAATTGCCTAAGGTACCGGAAGGTTATGTTATGAATGAGGAGACAACTAGAGACATTTTTTCTTGTAAGGATAGAGATGATCTAGAGAAATTATTATGCAAGTATAAAGAAAAGTCTCTAAATGCTAGAATGCAATATGATCCTAAGTTTGCTACTTCACCTATCTTTATTGATGATAAGGATTATGAATTCTCTGTCGACCTAGAGTTAATTACTTTGGTTGAATCTGATCCTTTCCATGGTTATGAAGCTAAAACTGTTGTGGCACATCTTACTAAGTTGAATGCAATAGCCACAATTTTTACTCATGATGAGAAAACTCACTATTACTATATTCTCAAATTATTTCCGTTCTCATTAAAGGGTGATGCTAAAGCTTGGTATAATACTCTTGCTCCTGGTTGTGTGCGTAGTCCCCAGGATATAATTTATTACTTCTCTAAAAAATATTTCCCTGCTCATAAGAAACAAGCTGCTTTACAGGAAATATTTAACTTTGTGCAAATTAAAGAAGAGAGTCTCCCACAAGCTTGGGGGAGGCTTTGCCAATTACTTAATGTTTTGCCTGATCATCCTCTTAAGAAAAATAAAATACTTGATATCTTCTATAATGGACTAACCGATGCTTCTAGGGATTTCCTATATAATTGTGCTGGTTGTGTTTTCAGGGAACGAACTATTGGGCAAGCTGAAGAATTATTGAATAACATATTGAAAAATTATGATGATTGGACTCTTCCTGAACCACCGCCTAAACCCACTCCGAAGAAGAGGGGTATATTATATCTCAGTCCTGAAGATATGCAAGAGGCGAAGAAATCTATGAAGGAAAAAGGTATTAAAGATGAGGATGTTAAAAATTTACCTCCTATTGAAGAAATACATGGGCTTAATACACCACCGCTGCCTAAGGTGGTAGAGGTAAATTCTCTAATGAAATTCAATGATAATGACAATCCTCACAATATGCACCCTAGTCAATGCCTTTATGAGTTTGAAATCTACATTAGAAAACAAGATCACTTCAATGCAAATGTTATGAAACAATTGAAATATAATTATAATATGATTGCTCGCTTGAGTGACTTGTTATTTAGAATCTCAAATGATGTTAGAGGTGTTGGAAAACATGCTTCTATGGTTCAAATCCTGTTAGAACAAGTTGCTAAATCTCAAAGAGAGTTGCTAGATGAAATGAACAATAACATACATGACTTTGCTGTTAGAGTTGCAACTAGAGGAGGTAAAATGACTCAGGAACCATTTATCCTGAGGGACACCCAAAAAGAATTGAAAAAGACTCTCAAAGAGCTAACACTGATGCATGTAGTCCTAAAAAGAAGAAGAAGAAGAAGAAGAAGAAGAAGAAGAAAAATGATAGGACTTTGCATGCTTCTAGTGAACCTGAAGTAGAAACACCTCGTGATAATCATAATGAAATTTCTATCTCTGATGCTGAAACTCAGTCTGGTAATGAACATTCACCTTCTGAGAATGAAAAATATAATGATGAGGTTCACGAAGACACTCAAACAAACAATAAAGAACCAGACAATGATGTTGAGATAGAAACACCGGTTGATCTTGATAACCCACAACCTAAAAATAAATGATATGATAAAAGAGACTTTATTGCTAAAAACATGGTAAAGAAAGAGGACTGTGGGTTCAAAAACCTATGCCTTTCCACCTAAGTCAACTAAAAAGAAAGATGATAAGGGCTGTGGGGCTTTGCCTCACAGTAAATATTCAAAAAGAAAAGAAAGATGATGAAGAATTTGAACGCTTCGCTGAAATGCTGAGGCCAGGCTTTTTGCGTACTCGCTTGACTGATATCTTGAAAATGCCTCCTTATGCAAAGTATATGAAAGACATCATCACCAATAAGAGAAAATTACCAGAAGCTGAAATCTCCACTATGCTTGCTAATTATACTTTTAAAGATGGAGTACCTAAAAAACTTGGAGATCCAGGAATACCAACTATACCTTGCTCCATCAAAAAGAATTATGTGAAAACTGCTTTATGTGATTTAGGAGCTGGTGTTAGTGTTATGCCTCTCTCTTTATATAAAAGACTTGATTTGAATAAGCTCACACCTACTGAAATATCTTTGCAAATGGCTGACAAATCAACTGCCATACCTATCGGTATTTGTGAGGATGTGCCTGTTATTGTTGCTAATGTTACTATTTTGACTGACTTTGTTATACTTGAGATGCCCGAGGATGACAACATGTCGATTATCCTTGGTAGACCCTTTATGACTGCAGGGGCTATTATTGATTGCAATAAAAGCAAGGTCACTTTTCATATCAATGGTACTGAGCATACGGTGCACTTTCCGAAGAAACAATTCCAAGTGAATGGTATTAATGTTATTGAAAAATCTTTGACAATCACTATTGGAAGTTTTCAAATACCTCTACCTACTGTCAAAAAGAAATATGAAATGCTTATTGTTGGGGACATTCATATCCCCATTGAGGTAACTTAGTGATTTACGAAAGTTCTTCGGTTTCATGCTAATCGAAAGTGGTTATTAATAAGACCTGATCAACCTTATTAATGGATCATTTTTGAGAGGTATGGAGTTGATGAATTTAGTAAGCACTACCTTCTGTCCCTATCTTTTGTTTTCTGTTTTTATTAGTTAAATAAAATAAAATGCCATGTTTTGTCTGTTTTCTGAATTTCCCGTGCAATGAAAAATGACCCAAAAATAAAAGTTCTCAGAATGCTCTAAAATTTAATATGTTTTTTGAATATTTAAGAATTTCTAGTGCAAATAATATTAGAGGGAGGTGCACCTGGTGGGTTGTGGTCTCCATGTGGGCCTCCTCACTTATCTCTTCACACCGCATCATCACCTACCTCCAGAAAAAAAATCTCCATTGCTCTCTCTCTCTCTCTCATGTTCTTGCTCTCAAACCCACGGATTTCGATCTCTTTGCCTGAAGCTCCGTTTCCGAAACTGTTTTGGGGGATTGTTGCTTGGTATGTGACTCCTCCGTTTGTCCAATTAGTTTTTGCTTTAGTAGTTTATATTTTGAATAATTAGCTACTCTTGGTGCTGCTGTAGATGAGCCTGCATGTTGAATTCTTAGAGTTCTAAGTAGTTTGAATGCTTGCCATGGCCTCTATGCATCCCTATGAGAAGTTGCTATCAATTTTGAGAAGTTTTGTTGAGAAAAAATGTGGACTAAAATTTTTAGAAGTTTGTTCATAGGAAAAAGATGAATATCTTTAGGAAGTTTGCTTCCAAGAAGAAATCCAAGGGAGTTATTGGGGAGTCGCCTGACAGCGATCTCCATAACCGGAGGTTGCCGGAAGTACGGCCGTGCGAATGGCCACATATCCCGTTCATGGAAGAGGCTGGAAGCTTGCAAGAGTTTACACAATATGCTGCTAATGCCGGCCTCACCGACTACATCGCAGCTGAATGTGAACAATATCATCTCCTCACAAACACCTTTGTTCAAAGTTTTAATTTCCTTCCTAGGAATAATCCTCCCGAGGTGTAGTTTAATTTATACGCTGATTTCCATCAGATACCGCTTACTGAGTTTTGTGAAATATGCTTGCTTCCTGCTGATGGTGGTTTGGTAGAGCCTAGGCCGGCAAAGTTTGAGGCCTTTTATCATACCTTGATAGTGGGAGATGAGAGAGGGGTGTCAGGTATCACTGTCGCTGGCTTGCATTTTCCCTCTGTTCATTATTTTGCTCTTTTCATTGCAAAATGCTTGCTTGCTAGAGAGAAGGTGGGTGCACTCAGTTCACCAGACCTTGTTGTTTTACGTCGTGCACTAGAGGGCGACAATTGATGACCCAAAAGTATAGGGGATCTATCGTAGTCCTTTCGATAAGTAAGAGTGTCGAACCCAACAAGGAGCAGAGGGAAATGATAAGCGGTTTTCAGCAAGGTATTCTCTGCAAGCACTGAAATCATCGGTAACAGATAGTTTTGTGATAAGGTAATTTGTGACAGGTAACAAGTAACAAGTGTAAATAAAGTGCAGCAAGATGGCCCAATCCTTTTTGTAGCAAAGGACAAGCCTGGACAATTTCTTATATGAAGGAAAACGCTCCCGAGGACACATGGGAATTATCGTCAAGCTAGTTTTCATCACGTTCATATGATTCGCGTTCGGTACTTTGATAATTTGATATGTGGGTGGACCGGTGCTTGGGTGTTGTCCTTACTTGGACAAGAATCCCACTTGTGATTAACCCCTATTGCAAGCATCCGCAACTACAAAAGAAGTATTAAGGTAAACCTAACCATAGCATGAAACATATGGATCCAAATCAGCCCCTTACGAAGCAACACATAAACTAGGGTTTAAGCTTCTGTCACTCTAGCAACCCATCATCTACTTATTACTTCCCAATGCCTTCCTCTAGGCCCAAACAATGGTGAAGTGTCATGTAGTCGACGTTCACATAACACCACTAGAGGAGAGACAACATACATCTCATCAAAATATCGAACGAATACCAAATTCACATGACTACTAATAGCAAGACTTCTCCCATGTCCTCAGGAACAAACGTAATTACTCACAAAGCATATTCATGTTCATAATCAGAGGGGTATTAATATGCATAATGGATCTGAACATATGATCTTCCACCGAATAAACCAACTAGCATCAACTACAAGGAGTAATCAACACTACTAGCAACCCACAGGTACCAATCTGAGGCTTTGAGACAAAGATTGGATACAAGAGATGAACTAGGGTTTTAGAGGAGATGGTGCTGGTGAAGATGTTGATGGAGATTGGCCCCCTCCCGATGAGAGGAGCGTTGGTGATGACGATGGCGACGATTTCCCCCTCCCGGAGGGAAGTTTCCCCGGCAGAACAGCTCTACCGGAGCCCTAGATTGGTTCCGCCAAGGTTCCGCCTCGTGGCGGCGGAGTTTCTTCCCGAAAACTTGCTTCTGATTTTTTCTCGGATGAAAGACTTCATATAGAACAAGATGGGCACCGGAGGGCCACCAGGGGGCCCATGAGGCAGGGGGCGCGCCCAGGGGGTAGGGCGCCCCCCACCCTCGTGGCCAGGGTGTGGGCCCCCTCTAGTATTTTCTTTGCTCAGTATTTTTTATTATTTCCAAAAATAACTTCCGTGGAGTTTCAAGACTTTTGGAGTTGTGCAGAATAGGTCTCTAATATTTGCTCCTTTTCCAGCCCAGAATTCCAGTTGCCGGCATTCTCCCTCTTTATGTAAACCTTGTAAAATAAGAGAGAATAGGCATGAGTATTGTGACATAATGTGTAATAACAGCCCATAATGCAATAAATATTAATATAAAAGCATGATGCAAAATGGACGTATCAACAACACTTATAGCTTGGGAGCTATTGTGGCATGTCGCCTCCACATTAATAAGTCCAAGGGTAAAATACATGGTGGTATTTTCGCTACTCGTTTGGCGGTTCGCTTTAATGTTGAGATACGCCTTCATGATTACCCTTTGACCAAGGGTTACTTAGATCGCGCAGCCATGGAACACCACCATTTTATTGCATGAGATTACCCTAACATTCCTATTCTGTATAACATGGTTTTTCAGCATGGACACTCGTGATATTATTCCATTGCATGCTCCTGCTTTGTTTGATCCTGTTGCCAGGGGCGGATATAGGATTATGCCTGTGGATATGATCGCCTACCGGAACGACCAGGCTGTAGCAGAGGAGGAGCCTCAGCAGTGGGATGCGTGGATGCCCGCTCCTCAATAGCCCAACTACTATCCAGGCTACTGACTGCTTACCAAGTTAGGCCAAAAGCCTAAGCTTGGGGGAGTACGTGTTTCCCACCGACATTACATTCATGTTCACACATTTCATTCCAGTTGTCGGTGTCCACACCTTTTCATTGTATCATCCATGTTAAATTTATTTTCTCGCTTTCTTCTTGTGTGTTTGAAAAACTTGAGAAAATACAAAAATATTTCCTGCTTCTTTTTGTTTTTCTTTCTAGAGTAATTAGCTGTAGCACTAAAAATAAAACCCAAAAAGATTTCCTTGTTCTTCTTTTGCTTGTTGGGAGCTTTCCCGTGTAAATAGTTTTTCTCATTTGTGCTTTCCCTTTTATTTGCTTGTTTAAGAAAACCAAAAACTCCAAAAATATTTCAGTGTGTTTCTGTGAATTACTTTCCTTTTTAATTGAGTTGTACGAAGGAGAAGACCACGATGAAAATGTTGAGTGGCTCTCATTTGCATAATTGTTGATCTGACAGAGAGCCCATATTACCTTGTCTTCTCCTGTTGAATAAAATGTTTGTAGATTCCAGCTTAGTCCACGACACTCTTGTACTATTATTATTTTCACATTGTTCGGTCATGCAAGTGAAAGGCAATAATGACGATATTCGATGAACTGGCCATGGCAGAGAGAAACGGGTATGAACTCGACTTGTTCTATTTTTGTAAATATGTTTAACCTAGTATCCATGATTCAACCCATTATGATTAAACATGTTTGCAATGACAATTACAGATTATAGTTTCTCATGCCATGCATAAGTAGCTGGGAGTGGATAATGATTTATCTTGGATATCAACATTGCGTTAAAATGATTGTGATGAAGTATGATGATTTGGTATCCTCCTCTGAATGTTCGAGTGGCTTGACTTGGCACATGTTCATGCATGTAGTTGAATCAAAACCAACATAGCCTCTATGATATTTATGTTCATGGTGTTCATATCCTACTCATGCTAGTGTCCGATGTTACTTATGCATAATGCATGTTCATGACCGTTGTTGCTCTCTAGGTGGCCGCTTCTCAATCTAATTGCTAGCCTTCGCCTGTACTAAGTGGGAATTCTGCTTGTACATCAAAAACCTTGAACCCAAGTTATTCCAGATGAGTCCACCATACCTACCTATATGCGGTATTACCCTGCCGTCCAGAGTAAATTTGCATGTGCCACCTCTAAAAAACTTCAAATAAATATCCCTTTTGTGTGCCTGGATCGTTCATGGAACGACATGAGGTGGTCAGTATCTTCCATGCTAAGCGGGTTATTCTCAGGTCGAGTGTTTATTCACTCACCATCGCACGAGAAAAGGGCAGTAATAGGGATGCCCAGTCCCAAACTACAAACAGAAAAAGCTTACAAATAATCAAACAAAAACCTCCAATGGAGTCAAAACCTTTACTTTTATCGCTTGGGAACCACCACTGGCGCGCTTAGCATGGAAGATATTGATAACTGATGGTCATGAAGTAAACAAGAAGGGTACATGTCTCAAAATATCATTTAATTCTGTTTTAAAAATTTGAGCTCTGGCACCTCTGCAAATCACTGCTTCCCTCTATGAAGGGACTATCTATTTACTTTTATGTTGTGTCATCACCTTCTAAAACAAGCGCCAGAACCTGAGAGCACTGCTCTCATGCTTATGCATTGTGTATAGCTAATGTTGGGTGCATCATGACTGGATCTTTTCTACCATGAATTACAATATTTAGTCGCTGCTTGGACTTTGGAGGTGCTCTGCATTTGTGTTTTGCGTTCTCGGACAGGGCTAGCGAGATACAACTATTGTCATATTATATCATGGTTGTTTTGAAAAACGTGTTGCTGTTTAAGATATCTTATTATTGCTCGCTAGCTGATTATGTTATTGATATGAGTTAATAATTTTTAAGAGTTATTGTCGGCATGGTTAGTTATAATGTTGGCTGAAAACCTGGGTGTTGTTTAAGCTTATTTATGCAAACAAGAGCAAAAGAGTTTGTAAAAGTTTTCCTTTTTTCACTTTCAGTTTATCAACTGAATTGCTTGAGGACAAGCAAAGGTTTAAGCTTGGGGGAGTTGATACGTCTCCAATGTATCTACTTTTTACTAACGCTTTCCCTCTTGTTTTGGACTCTAACTTGCATGATTTGAATGAAACTAACCCCGGACTGACGCTGTTTTCAGCATAACTACCATGGTGTTGTTTTTGTGCAGAAATAAAAGTTCTCGGAATGAAACGAAACTTTGCGAGGATTTTTTATATCTATAAAGAGAATTTCTGGAGCCAAGGGCCACCTTAGGGGGGGCACCTGGGTGGGCACAACCCACTAGGGCGCGCCTCCCCCCCCCAGGCGCGACCAGGTGGGTTGTCCCCACCTGGTGGCCCCGTAGACCCTGAAACCTACGCTATAAAATCCTATTTTTCCAGAAAAAATCAGGAAGAAAGAATTATCGCGATCCACGAGACGGAGCCGCCGTCACCTCCTGTTCTTCATCGGGAGGCCAGATCTGGAGTCCGTTTGGGGCTCCGGAGAGGGGGATCTTCGTTCTTCGTCATCACCAACCCTTCTCCATCGCCAATTCCATGAAGCTCCCCACCGGGAGTGAGTAATTCCTTCATAGGCTCACTGGTCGGTGAGGAGTTGGATGAGATTCATCATGTAATCTAGTTAGTTTTGTTAGGGCTTGATCCCTAGTATCCATTATGTTCTGAGATTGATGTTGCTATGACTTTGCCATGCTTAATGCTTGTCACTTTGGGCCTGGGTGCCATGATTTCAGATATGAACCTTTTATGTTATCACCATTATATCCATGTTCTAGATCCGATCTTGCAAGTTATAGTCACCTACTACGTGTTATGATCCAGCAACCCCGGAGTGACAATAGTCGGTACCACTCCCGGTGATGACCGTAGTTTGAGGAGTTCATGTATTCACCGTGTGTTAATGCTTTGTTCCGGTTCTCTATTAAAAGGAGGCCTTAATATCCCTTAGTTTCTAATTGGACCCGCTGCCACGGGAGTGTAGGACAAAAGATGTCATGCAAGTTCTTTCCATAAGAACATATGACTATTTACGGAATACATGCCTACATTATATTTATGAACTGGAGCTAGTGCCGTATCGCCCTAGGTTATGACTATCACATGATGAATATCATCCAACAAATTACCGATCCAATGCCTAAGAATTTATCTTATATTGTTCTTGCTAAGTTACCATTGCTATCGTTACTGTTGCATTGCTACAAAACTACCGCTATCACTATTACCGTTACCATTGTTGCTGCTACTACTATCAAAACTATCATATTACTTTGCTACTGATCACGTTGCTGCAGATAATTAATCTCCAGGTGTGGTTGAATTGACAACTCTGCTGCTAATACCTTCAAATATTCTTTAGCTCCCCTTGTGTCGAATCTATAAATTTGGGTTGAATACTCTACCCTTGAAAACTGTTGCGATCCCTATACTTGTGGGTTATCAGTGGCCATGGTGTATGAATGTTTTTCGGAGGCAGTTGTGTGGCGTCTAGATGAAGCTACAAACCTACCCCGGTTTAGACCTTTGGACGCTGGGCCGGTAGGTTTCACGGGTTGGAGTTAGAAAAGTAATTTCCTTCTACCAAATATTGGTCTCACGCTGTTTCGGGCGAGTATAGGCTCTTTTGGCGCTTCATTCAAAATTTTGAAACAGAAGCATTCACGTTTAGAGTACTCTTGAACTTTGAGGATTGACCTAAATAGACAACGTTAAATTTGACCTTGTATGTTTGAAAACCTCAGTAAATTATGCGCTTCTTTTTGAAATTTTGACACTTGAAAATCCTATAACTACGATTATTTTGGAATGGAGGAGGTCAATTTGAATCTATTTTGTACACGACTATATATGCTATTACATACAAAAGAGAGCAAAGATTGGTGCCCCCATAATTTAGGTATGATTTACAAATTCCATCATATCGAATTCAAATAATTGAATGGACTTCATGTTGAATTCGAATTTTTTTAAACCACCTTAAGTTGAATTCAAATGTATGCTAGTTCATAGCTAGCTATTTATAATGTTCATTGTGTAATTTTTGTATGTATAATGTGCTTTACACACACAACATGAACTATAGTCACATTTATATTCGATTGCTAAAGCGATGCATTGTCTGGAGTTCAAAATACTAACTCTGTGGATCAATTATGTCGAATAATAACATAGACATGCTCAAATTCGATAGAATATAGTTGGCTGATGGATCAGTGACCATTCCTTACGCGAATTGCAAATATCATGATCCCATCCTAATATTTGGATACAATTTATATTTTTAATCAATGTGTACATCCGTCTTTTACGTGTAGTTCCACTCTCTATAGGCCCCTCCACACACACACACACGCTGACTTTCTCTCTCACACATACGTGCACACGGTGTATATCCATCGGTGGTCTCTCACACATGCTCACACACTCTCTCCTGAGGTGTCTTTCTCGCAGACATGCTCTCGATATAACCCTCCTTCCCTCTCGTAGACTGTTTTCACTAACCTTTATCACAAGCACTCTTCCTCTCACAAGCATACAGACGCAAAATCCCCATCGACCCTTTCTATATACATAGACCTACCTATGTGTCTCCCGCACGCACATTATCTTTAGGCCTATCTCTCACGCATTGTAGCGCCCAAGATGTGATTCTATCCCAATCACATGATGAACTCATGATCGGGGCACAATCGCATTTCGAGCGCATAGCAAGGTGGATATCATTACAACATACCATGTGCTGAATAGATGAGAATACAAGATAAAGGCTTACACTCGCCATAAGCCACAACATGAATACAATAGTTCATCAATACATAGCAATCATCATACAGAAGAGCAGGATCCAGCTACAGATGAACACAAACGAAAAAGAAGAACGACATCCACCCTGCTAGCCCAGGCTCCCCGACTCAGAACCTATCCCTTGATCGAAGAAGAAGAACTCCAAAAGCAATCAAGCATCGCTCTCACGTCATGATCATCGCATTACCTGTACCTGCAACTGTTGTTGTAATAATCTGTGAGCCACGAGGACTCAGCAATCCCATTAACATGGGTATCAAGACTAGCAAAGCTTAATGGGTAAGGAATGGATAAGTGGTGAGGTTGCAGCGAGCGACTAAGCATTGTATGGTGGCTAACTTACGAATACAAGAATAGGATGAGAAACTACGCAACGGTCGCAAATTAGTAATGATCAAGAAGTGATCCTGAACTCCTCCACTTACAATGCAAATGATGACATGATGAATGCAACAAAAAAATGAAACACGCGGCAACAATGAAAAACAAGGAAGGCGTCTGGAGCATCGGTCTCGGGTCGTCACAACACTCCTCCACTTACAAGAGATCTCGTCCCGAGATCTAAGGATGGCACCTGAGAGAAGCGGAAGAGGAAGAAAACACTTCGTTAGACAAGAGGAACAAGGAACATGATGAGAACCAAGAGCTTAGGGGACAAGATAGACTTTGAAACCACTCCAGTTAAAATGAGATGAGAAAGGAAGAATTTGGGCAACACTCCGGTTGAAAAGAGAGGCAAGACACTTGATAAGATGAAAGGAAGTTGAATGAGAACACAACAGTCCGGTGAAATGGATAAGCAAGGAAAAGAAAAGAACATGATCTTGGCAAAACGAGATGATGGGATGGAGAGAGCAACATCACAATGCCTTCGGGACAAATGAGAGAGTGGAATTAAGAGAACAGAGAAGAGAACAACAACTTCTACCACAACTGAATTGAAAAAAAAACATCCTTACGAAGAAGGCTTGAACGGAGTTGTTGAAAATTCAACATCGAAAACAATAAGCTGCTTGTGGGCTTATGAAAACATCTCAAAACTTGAGGTGAAATTCTGCCACTAATGAAAACAATTCCTTGCTTGAGATCAATGAAGAGATGAAAACTTCTCTCGCCGAGAGGATAGGAGAAAATTTGGATCATTGATAAGCAACACAATTAGCAACATTCCTTAGGGAAGGCTTTAGGTGAAATCTTTACCAAGATAAATCCAACAAGGAGATTGATGGATTTAAAATACCTCATTCTTGACAACATGTGAATCATGAAACATGAAGGAAATTGTAAAAAATAACATAACACGACCTCAAAAGATAATGTAGAAAGAATTGCATTTCAAAATGCACGATGAAGAATGCTTGATCTCCTCCAACAAGGATGTTGACGAACACTAGAAGAAGGAATGAAATATTTGATGAACCACCATGTAGAGCCTTCGTGAGAACTCCGGTAATAAAAGGATGATGAGAAAGAAGTGAAGAATGAAAAGAATAAGATTGAAGCCTTGTAATGATTTAGATGAAACTCCGTGCCGATATAACCATGAAGTGTTGCAACTCCGTAAAGAAAGATGAATCACTTGGAATAGAGAATTTACTCATCATGAACAAACTCCGGAAGAAGGGATTAAATCACTTGGATGAAACAAGAATAAGAATTATGTTATGTGTTTCCTTCATCAATTTAAATTGATGACAAGCAAAGGATTTAGCATACTACTTATTCTCATTTGGGAAAGGATTGATATAGCTCAAACTTGGGAAAGTCTTCGACGAATCACTGATATGAATTTCAGAAAGAACGAATGAATTGATATGGTAACAAAGGAAAAGGAATCTTGAACGAACCATCGTAAGAATTGTAAACAATTGAAGAAAAGTGAACAAATCACCGGGAAAAATTAGAAAATGAATGAAGATACTTGAGGGAATTCAGATACGAGAGAACGAAGAGATCATGAACTGACTAGAGAATACTTGAACGATGCACCAGTAAGATTTGGAGAACGATAGCTGCATACTGAGAATGAAGAATTATGAAATGATGGCCTTCGGAGGAATGAAATGGAAACAACTCATGAAATGCTTCAGATGGGTATGAAAAGAATTTCTCACGATCGGAACAATTATGAGAGGATGGCAATAAGCTAGAACCACGAATCTTCAAGAGAACAAAACAAGATTTAGGAAAAAATCTTTGGTCTTCAAAATCCGAGAATGACGACGAGAAACACTACCATGAATTGTTGAGGCACTCCGGAATGAAGAATAGAAAGGTTGAACCAACAATGAAAAGAATTTGAAAGCGATCTTGGAGAAGGAATATGACTGATTATAATTCATTCTTACGTCAAACTTTGAAAGAATTTGAGAATAACTCCGGAAAATTAGGAGAGTCAGGTAAGATCCTGGAAAAAGACCCGTGGGTTAGGGCCCACTAAAAAGAAACACACCGTTGGAAAAGATTGTTTAGAAGAGATTGCACGGGTAGAATTAAATGGCTCGAATGAGATAACAACCTCGAAATAGCTTGAACAGATTAGGAATGGAAACACGAATCTTCTGAGATATCTTGTACACTCCGGAACCAACGAAAAGCAAGAGGTGAATGGTTGAGAGGTGCACCGGCGAGAAAAAGCATTTGAAACGAGGAAAGGGGATATGATCAACACCGGAAGCTTGAATTGAATCAACCGGAGAAAATATGAGAATGAAGAATGATGAACTTGGAGCTTCCTGAGCATCTTCACGATAAATGACCGATCGAAACTTGAAAGAAAAATGATGAAGAGACTTTGCATGAATAAAAGGATACTCGATTAGCAAATTCAGACTCCGTGAACAAAAGGGCAGGAGGGTGGGAAAGAAAAATAAATGGGGATGGGGAAACAACACCGTTGAGAAGATGAGAGTTGATCTTACAATGATGAAGTGGATGGAATAACTTGAAGATGAATGCACCGGTTGAAAAGGATTGACAAGACAATCTCGATGATCAAGAAGGATTAATATTCACATAGAAGTATGAGAACACCACTTAGGGAACGTATGGAATCAACACTTGACTTCGAAGCAACTCGAATACCACAACTCAGAACAAAACAAAGATTTGGCTTGCAGAATAAGCCGGAACAAACATATGATAGACCCCATATCGTATCATGTGTCTGATGGAAAGATATCCTACGTGATACTTGAATTCCCACCTATTAACTCCCGAAACTTTCTGGTTATGCAATCTGGTGTTGGGGATACAGGGAGGCACAAATATATCACACAACTAACAAGCCCTACGCTCCAACTGTATCCATCCGTCAACACATAACCAAGAAAACTCCGGAAATCGTGTACCTCGACCTTCGAAAAGCACCCGATATACGAGCTGTGGCAATACTCCCGAACTCCCTCCCCGGTACTGGGTGGCGTCGAGGTTATGTCACCACTAACTTCATATAAGAGATTTTCGATGTCGGCGAGCTCAGGTATACCAGAACTGCAACGATAAAATTGTGACGACAACACCTCGGAGCTCAACTCCCCAGGACACTGCCACAACCCCTAAATGTAGGGAGGCACCAAGAACAATGTTCTCGTCACAACAATATCGTAACGATCCCAAGATACCCGCGTGGTCCTAATTTTTTTTAGTGAAAGTGAGGAGAGGGAAGTCAAAACATCTACGTCAGAAGTCCTCACCTGAGCAACGAAGGAGTTGAGGAGTAAAAAGAATCCTACTCTTCGATAAATAACTAGACTCAAAATAGTTTTTTTCTAGACTCAACAACGTCAGCGGTTCGATCAATCAAGGGGGCTCCTAAGGTCAGTAAGGTTCTGATACCAACTTGTAGCACCCAAGATGCGATTCTATCCCAATCACGTGATGAACTCATGATCAGGACACAATCGCATTTTGAGCGCATAGCAAGGTGGATATCATTACAATATACCATGTACTGAAAAGATGAGAATACAGGATAAAGGCTTACACTCTCCATAAGACACAACATGAATACAACAATTCATCAATACATAGGAATCATCATATAGAAGAGCAGGATCCAGCTACGGATGAACATAAACGAAAAAGAAGAACAACATCCACCCTGCTAGCCCAGGCTCCCCGGCCCGGAACCTATCCCTTGATCGAAGAAGAAGAACTCCAAAAGCAATCAAGCATCGCTCTCACGTCATGATCATCACATTACCTGTACCTGCAACTGTTGTTGTAATAATCTGTGAGCCACGAGGACTCAGCAATCCCATTGACATGGGTATCAAGACTAGCAAAGCTTAATGGGTAAGGAATGGATAAGTGGTGAGGTTGCAGCGAGCGACTAAGCATTGTATGGTGGCTAACTTACTAATACAAGAATAGGATGAGAAACTACGCAACGGTCGCAAACTAGTAATGATCAAGAAGTGATCCTGAACTACTTACGTTCAAACATAACCCAACCGTGTTCTCTTCTCGAACGCACCCAAAAAGAGACACTCACGGTTACGCACGCGGTTGGTATATTCTAATTGAATTTACTTCAAGTCCTCTACAACCGGATATTAACAAATTCCCATCTGCCACATAACCGCAGGCACGGCTCTCGAAAGTTTAAACCCTCCAGGGGTGTCCCAACTTAGCCCATGACAAGCTCATGATCCGCGGAGACAATCCTCCATCGCGGGACCCTCCGATCAGACTCGGAATCTCGATGCACAAGACATTTCGACAATGGTAAAACAAAACCAGCAAGACCACCCAGTGCGTCGATACCCTGATAGGAGCCGCGTGTATCTCGTCCTCAGGACAACACCGTCTATGCAAAGTGGACGATAGCCAAAAAATACCATCGAGTTGCCCCGAGGTGGCACTGCCGACTGCTAGGTAGGTCGACCAACACTCATGAGGAGCACTGGCCCGGGGGGGTTGATTAAGAGACCTCGGGTGCTAGCCGGTCCTTATGCAAGTTTTTAGTTGTTATTAGGCAAATGGTAAAACCAATGTTGGGCCTTGCTCGAAGAGTTTTATTCAAAGCGAACTGTCAAGAGGGGCCCATAAACCCTCATCGTGTTAGGGACGCAAAATCAAGGAACATAACACCGGTATGATGGAAAGTAGGGCGGCATGAGTGGAACAAAACACCAGGCAAAAGGCCGAGCCTTCCACCCTGTACCAAGTATATATGTGCATTAATTAAGTAAGAGATATTATGATCCCAAGATATCCATGTCCCAACATGGAACAACCTGCAACTAGCAACGCTATAAGAGGGGCTGAGCAAAGCGGTAACATAGCCAAACAACGGTTTGCTAGGAAGGGTGAAAAGGTTAGAGGCTATCATGGCAATTTGGGAGGCTTGATAAATAAGTGGTAGGTAGCGCGACATAGCGATAGCATCGAGACAACTAGCATAGCAAAGATAGTAGTGAGATCCAAGGTGACGGTCATCTTGCGTGAAATCCCGCTAGGAAGAAGACCGAAAACGGATCCTCACAATCGCAACGTAACCGGAACTATCGAGAAGAAACACAACCGGAAAGAAGCAAAGAACATGGTAAACAACCATCTTATAAACATGGCATGATGCACAATCAAGTATGATGCATGTCCGGTTTAATGAGTCATGGCATGGCAAAGTGCAACAAACAACACTACAAGTTAAGTGGAGCTCAATATGCAACGAGTTACATATTGGCGAAACACCACATTCAATCATTTAGTTCGCTCTTGTTTATGCTACTCATCAATATTAATTGGTTAACATAGCAAGAGGTGAAGCATAATTAAACTACCTATCTAGGCTAGTTTAAAATGAGGCCGGAAACAACAAACAACAATACCGAAAAATCATCATATACATATTTCGAGTTTGGTACTGTTCTGCCCTATACATAATTTTAGAGTTGTTAAACATGCAAAGTAATGCCACCATGTTAAACTATGCATTTTTCTAGACAATTGACATATAAAGATTATTAAATTCGGAGCTACGGTTATTTAGTTATGAAATAAATCATTTTAGCATGTCATTTATGCAAATTAATGCAAACAGCAAGTTAAACATTTTCAACATGGATGAAAGTTGCATAATATGAAAGTACATGAAATTATAAGCATTTTTCATATATAAAGTATTTACATATGATGCACGGTTGTTGTGTTTTTGTATGCATGAACATGAGGGACTTTTCTGCAAAACTGGCAGTCTCTGGAATAATAGCTAAAATCGTTCCGCTAAAAAAATGAATCGGGCCGAAACTAGCTGGCCTGATAGGAGCGTGGGCGCTAGAAGCTCACCTAGCGGGCCTGGCCCAGTTGATGGAGGCAGGCCAAGCGAGGCCATGGCGCTGGGCAGAGGCGCGGTCAAGGCTAGGCGAGGCGAGTGAGCGAATAGAGGCAGCAGCAGTTTCCTAACGACAGACTTGGCGCTGGCGAGCAAGCGGGTCAGCGAGACAGGGTTGGTCAACATGGGCGAGGCACTCGATCTGGAACAGGGAAAGTAGAGGTCGGCGACGCCATGGACTTGGCATTCGCTGGAGGAGGTCGTGCCGCTGCGTTCATGATGTAGGGTGGAACCCTATATGGCCGATCTTTCACGAAAGGAGCGGATCCCAACCAGGAACACGAAGAACACAAGGGGAAAACGAGGGAAAACACAAGAGGAACTCTCAAAACCAACAAGATATAGTCACACATATGCTAGATCCTCGAAACACAAGGGGAGCTACAAGATCCAAATCCAACAAAGGATGATACAAAGGGTAACCGGTTCTTCTCTGTGAGGAGGTCTTGATGGGGCCACCCAAGAGGGGGTCTTGAATCCAACGTGGATCGTCTCCATAGAGGGGCCGCGGTCTCTCTCGAGGAGCAGATCCGTATGGATGAGCAATGCTCTATCTCACATATGAGCTAAACCAATGCTAACCCTAGAAAGAGGGAGATGGGAGAGTATATATAGTCTAGGTGGGCGAAGGGGTACACGGGCCTCGGCCCTTACACTGTGCACAGACAGGGGACGCCGGATGTCCGGGCGACGGGCCGGATGTCCGGGCCTTCGCGAGGTGCCGGATGTCCGGGCTGGAGGGGCCGGATGTCCGGGCTGGCGGTGCTGGCCTGGATGCTCTCTGGATAGGCGGGGTACAGATGTCCGGGCGAGGGCCGGATGTCCGGGAGCTCGGGACGGGCCGGATGTCCGGGCCTTTGGCCGGATGTCCGGGCTGAAGTGGTTCAGCTTCGGGTACGTTCAGTGATGGGCGCCGGATTTCCAGGCGGAGGCCGGATGTCCGGGCTGTCGGGCCGGATGTCCGGGGCCTGTAGGCTTTGTCGGTGGCTCCTTGGCGCCGGTGACGTTTCCAGGGGCCGGATGTCTGGGGTCCTGGCCGGATGTCCGGGTCCTGGGAGTTGCACTTGACACCTTTCGTTGGTTCTCCTTGTCCGTGAACTTGGCGGCTTGTCCGTCTTCATGAGCATCTCCAGGAGGGTCCTCTTGACACCTAATCATGCATAGCATATCAGACTTAGGTAGTAGCCATGTCTCGAGTGGATCATATGTGATATCACTAAGGAAGGAAGTCACCTCGTTCTCGAGAGCTCTAGCTCGTGCTCGTGTCATAGGTCCTCTTGGCTCTTGATGAGACGATGGTAGGTCCATGGGGATGACCGTAGGATGCTCCGCATCATCTCCCCTCCCTTGGGAAAGATCCGACTGAGGGAGTCCTGGATTAGGGGGTCCTCAGACAGCCGGACTATATACTTTGGCCGGACTGTTGGACTATGAAGATACAAGATTGAAGACTTCGTCTCGTGTCCGGATGTGACTCTCCTTTGCGTGGAAGGCAAGCTTGGCAATTCGGATATGTAGATCTCCTCCCTTGTAACCGACTCTGTGTAACCCTAGCCCCCTCCGGTGTCTATATAAACCGGAGGGTTTAGTCCATAGGACAAGAACAATCATAATCATAGGCTAGCTTCTAGGGTTTAGCCTCTACGATCTCGTGGTAGATCAACTCTTGTAATACTCATATCATCAAGATCAATCAAGCAGGAAGTAGGGTATTACCTCCATCAAGAGGGCCCGAACCTGGGTAAACATTGTGTCCCCCGCCTCCTGTTACCATCCGCCTTGAACGCACAGTTCGGGACCCCCTACCCGAGATCCGCCGGTTTTGACACCGACATTGGTACTTTCATTGAGAGTTCCACTGTGTCGTCACCATAAGGCTTGATGGCTCCTTCGATCATCGGCAACGATGCGATCCAGGGTGAGGTTTTTCCCCCTGGACAGATCTTCGTATTCGGCGGCTTTGCACTGCGGGCCAAGTCGCTTGGCCATCTGGAGCAGATCGAGAGCTACGCCCCTGGCCGTGAGGTCAGGTTTGGAAGCTTAAACTATATTGCCGACATCCGCGGAGACTTGATCTTTGACGGATTCGAGCCCATGTCAGGTGCGCCACACAGTCACGACGAGCATGACTTAGCTCTGCCATCGGACGGTGTGCGGGAGATCACACCTGTGGCTACTCCGGCCCTCAATCCGGAGCAGATTGCGCCATCCGAGGACCGGTGGATGGACCCCACCATGGAGGCCGCACACTAAGTGGCGATAGAGCCGAATACTGACTTCACCTCCTACGAGACCTGTGTTGCCGGACCCTTGGATTCGTCCCCGGCCACGGGCTCCGAACTGCCTGCGTTCGTGCCTATCAAATCTGATTGGGTGCCGATTATGGAGTTTTCCTCTGCGGATATCTTTCAGCACTCGCCCCTGGGCGACGTGCTGAATTCATTAAGGTCTCTCTCCTTGTCAGAAGGCCCTTGGCTAAACTATGTCCGGCTTGAGTGGGAAACGGACGGCGAAGAAATTCGTTCCCCACCCACCACCCACTTAATAGCCACTGTCGATGACTTAACTGACATGCTTGATTTCGGCTCCGAAGACATCGACGGTATGGACGACGATGTAGGAGAAGAACAGGAACCACCGCTCACAGGGCGCTGGACTGCCACCTCATCATATGATATATACATGGTGGACACCCCCAAAGAAAGCGATGGCAATAAGGCAACAGAGGATAATCCCCTCGAGAAGCAATCTTAGCACCGGCGTCAAGGGCGCCGCTCTAAGCCCCGCCATAGCAAAAGCGGTGATACCGGCACAAGATACAATAACAAAGCAGGACATGCAAGATCGATCTAAGGATCACGGGGGCGCGCCCCAACACGTGATGACGACCGTCACGCCGGATATACTAAAAGCAAATCCGGTAGGGCTGAATACAGCAGACAAGACTCATATGAAGTGCGTCGTGATATAGCCCGGCACAGA
This sequence comes from Triticum aestivum, assembly GCF_018294505.1. NCBI lineage: Eukaryota > Viridiplantae > Streptophyta > Magnoliopsida > Poales > Poaceae > Triticum > Triticum aestivum. The sequence goes on along the minus strand of NC_057796.1, from coordinate 125,359,362 downwards.
GGCGCCGCACACCCCCTATGCTTCACTGATGAAGTAATGGATCACGAATTCCCAGAAGGTTTTAAACCCATAAACATTGAATCATATGATGGTACAATAGACCCCGCGGTATGGATTGAAGATTTCCTCCTCCACATCCACATGGCCCACGGCGACGATCTACATGCCATCAAGTACCTCCCATTAAAAATCAAAGGACCCGCTCGGCATTGGCTCAAGAGCCTACCGGCAAACTCCATTGGCAGTTGGGAGAATTTGGAGGACGCATTCCTTGACAACTTCTAGGGGACTTATGTGCGACCACCGGATGCCGATGACTTGAGTCACATAACCCAACAGCCAGGGGAATCAGCCAGGAAATTCTGGACTCGGTTCCTAACTAAAAAGAACCAAATTGTCAATTGTCCGGATGCCGAGGCCTTAGCGGCATTTAAGCATAGCATCCGCGATGAGTGGCTCGCCCGACACCTCGGCCAAGAAAAACCGAAGTCCATGGCAGCCCTCACGACACTCATGACCCGCTTTTGTGCGGGCGAGGACAGCTAGCTGGCTCGCAGCAACAACCTCAAGAAATCCTGACAATTCAGATGCCAAAGATAGCAACGGCAGGCCACGGTGCAACAGACACAAGCGCCACAACAACGGCGACAACGCCGAAGACACGGCAGTTAATGCCGGATTCAGTGGCTCTAAATCCGGTCAGCAGAAAAAGCCGTTCAAAAGAAGCAATCCGGGCCCGTCCAGCTTGGACCGCATACTCGATCGCTCGTGCCAAATTCACGGCACCCCCGATAAACCAGCCAACCACACCAACAGAGAATGATGGGTGTTCAAACAGGCCGACAAGTTGAATGTCGAAAACAAGGAAAAGGGGCTGCATAGCGACGACGAGGAGGAGCCCTGGCCGCCGAACACAGGAGGACAGAAGAAATTTCCTCCCCAAGTGAAAACGGTAAACATGATATACGCAACCCATATTCCCAAGCGGGAACGGAAGCGTGCACTGAGGGACGTCTATGCGATGGAGCCAGTCAGCCCAAAGTTCAACCCTGGTCTTCTTGTCCGATCACTTTCGATCGCAGGGACCACCCCATCAGTATCCGTCATGGCGGTTCTGCCGCATTGGTCCTTGACCCCATCATTGACGGATTTCACCTCACTCGAGTCCTTATGGACGGTGGCAGCAGCCTAAACCTGCTCTATCAGGATACAGTGCGCAAAATGGGTATAGACCCCTCGAGGATCAAGCCCACCAAAACCACCTTTAAAGGTGTCATCCCAGGTGTAGAGGCCTGTTGCACGGGCTCAATCACACTGGAAGTGGTCTTCGGATCTCCGGACAACTTCCAAAGCGAGGAGTTAATCTTCGATATCGCCCTTCCGCAGTGGCTATCACGCATTGCTCGGACGAACCGCATTTGCCAGATTCAATGCAGTACCGCATTATGCATACCTCAAGCTCAAAATGCCAGGACCTCGCGGGGTTATCACAGTTAATGGAAACACAGAACGCTCGCTCCGCACGGAGGAGCACACTGTGGCCCTCGCAGCAGAAGCGCAAAGCAGCCTTATGAGGCAAACCGCCAATTCAGCGAAGAAAACCCCGGACACCTTCAAGCGAGTCTGGAGTACCCTGCAAGAGGATCGCCAGGCACGTTTAGAGCTCGGTCAAGTGGCGAAATTTGCGCCATGCGTACATGATTACGCACGCGAGATACCATGGGCATAGGCGGAGGCACGGCCCACAGTGCGGCTCAACCGCTTCAGGACCCGTATACCTTTAACATTTCTTCCTTTCATGCCCCTATTCTCTGAAGGCCCTCTCCGATTGACTGATTATCGGACCCGTCACGGGAAGGAAACACCAAGGAAGCAAGAAGCTTTGACGTACAAGGGAATCCTCAGGTGGTCTCTGATAACGATCGATATACCTGTTTTGCATACCCACACGTAGCTTGACCTTGGATAGGACATGTCAAATAGTCCTATTTTTTACTTATTGCACTACATGTATGCATACGCTTTGACGTATCATTTAAATAACAATATACAGCATTAGCTCATTATTGCATTCCTTTATCTTTTTTCCCTGTCTGCTTATTTACGACAAATCGCACCCGTACATTCTGATACGTCCAGTGCGCCAGGGGCTTCAGTGTACCCCATAACACGGCATGAAAAGTCCAAACACTTTAGACAGCGCGGTACCCCAAACTTATAGCATTATATGCATCAGCTCTGAATCATGTCTTGGGTCAATAGTTGGGTTTGCCCGGCTCCCATGTTTTGGTACCTTTCGTTCCGCTATATCGGCTAAGGTAGCACTGGGAGAACTACTGCGATTGTGTCCCGGTTCTTCTGGACGAGCACCTCAGTAGAGAAAGCCGAAAACTGACTGTCATGATGCGGCGAGAGCTGGTCGCTGTTCGAGAGGTCTCAAATCCTTAAAGATTTTTTCCGCTTCGGGCGAGGAGTCGGCCTTGTCCGATTTAGGCGTACATAGCGCCCCAAGTTCGGTCTTCCGAATACTAGGGGCTTCGCCAAAATTTAAAATTGTAGACTTCTATGGCTAAGTGAGAGTGATAAAGCTTTATAGTCCGATTGCCTGGTTCGTTGTGCTGAACACCTCCTTCGAAGGACCCAAAACTGGGATAAAGAGTGATCAGGTTTATCCCGAACACCTCAGTACTAGTTACATGGGGGCAGAAGCCGACGATTGGCCAACTCTCAAATTTTATAAACGGCCGCACAGAAGGTAATATTTTAAATTAACAAGCGTTACATAGCGCACATGAACTCGTTTCACATTACAAGATCACATGAGTACATTCATTCAAATATTACATCCTTAGCACATTCCTCTGCCACAAGGCGAGCACCCTTCAGGACACTGTCATAATACTTTTCGGGGTGGCGATGCTCCTTGCCCTCCTGCGGCCCCTCCTTCACCAGCTTTTCAGCGTCCATCTTCGCCCAGTGCACTTTCGCCCGGGCAAAAGCCCTGCGCGCACCCTCAATGCAGACGGACCGCTTTATGACTTCAAACCGTGGGCAGGCATTCACAAGCCGCCTTACCAGGCCGAAATAGCTGCCAGGCAGGGGCTCGCCAGGCCACATCCGGACTATGAGGCCCTTCATGGCCAGTTCGGCCGCCTTGTGAAGCTTGACCAGTTGCTTCAACTGGTCGCTCAAGGGCATCGGATGTTCGGTCCCAGTATACTGAGACCAGAACAACTTCTCCGTCGAGCTCCCTTCCTCGGCCCGGTAGAACTCCGCGGCATCCGACACACTGTCGGGTAGATCTATGAACGCTCCTGCAAAGCTCTGAATTCGGGTAAGTAAAAGGAAAGTTTCCTTCACATGCTTGCTTTGCATAATGAATGCCTTACCCGCCGCTATCTTCTTAACCGCCTCAATTTCCTGGAGGGCCTTTTGGGCTTCGGCCTTAGAATCTTGTGCGTTCTCGAGGGCCTTCGCAAGCTCGGACCCTTGCGTCTTAGAGTCACGCTCCAAGGACTCGTACTTCTTGACAAACTCCTGGAGCTCTTGATGAACCTCGCCAACTCGGGCCTCTTGCTTCTCGCGCTCGGCGCGCTCCTTGGCTGCTTTGCCTTCAGCCTCGGACAGCGCCTTCTTCAGGGCCACCACTTCGGTCGTGGCCCCTAGCAAAATTCATGACGATCCAGTGATCTAACAACCACTTTCCTTTTTCTTTATCAATAAACAGGCGAGGTATTACTTACCTTTGTTCTCTTCGAGCTGCCTCTTGGTAAGGCCGAGCTCTTCCTCGGACCGCTCAAGGTCCCGCTTCAGTGCGGAGACCTCCGCCGTGCGAGCGGCAGCGGCCAGCAGTGAAGCCTGCTTATTCACATAAGACATATTCTGATTAGACTCATGTGATTATTATTTGATCCTCTGTTCGGCCTTTCTTTGCGAACACCAAACAGAGCATCAGGGGCTACTGTCTATGCTGTAACATTTTCTCATAACTTGATTACTTGCCTCAAAGCCTGTTAGGAGGCTGGCACAGGCTTCAGTCAGTCCGCTTTTGGCAGACCGAACCTTCTTGACCACCGCACTCATGATAGTGCGGTGCTCTTCGTCAATGGAAGCGCCGCGAAGCGCTTCCAGCAAATTGTCCGATGCCTCTGGATGGATAGAGGCCATCGGCACAGACGGCTTGCCCCCCTTGGCGAGGGGTCACCTGACAGAATCCGGAACCACTGGAGGTTCCGGCGCAGTATTCGGCTGGGGGCTAGACTTGTTGCCCCCGGCATTAGAGCCCATGGGAGTCTTGCCCCTCATGCGCCCAGCGTATGGAATGTCGCCTTGGGGCGCCTCCGGAACTGTCTCCCCTTGGTTCAGTGCCCTTTGAGACAACACCTCGACATCGTCCGTAGTGCGGGGGGAGGAGGCGGTCGGGAGTGAATCATTGTTCATCTCCGACGGGCCCAAAGAATCATCCGAAGAGGATACATCGATATGGGCTTTGGATGGACTGCATGATCATGTTCGGCATGATAAGAAGCAATAAAATAAAACATACCAAGAACTATTGTGGTATCCGGATACTTACGACTTCGCCAGGGGCTTGTCCCTGGGTAACCACTCCTCGTCGCTAAAAGCGGCCGCCGTGGAGCAGTCCGGAAGGAGAGTCCTTCCCTTCTTGGACCCTTCGGCCTCCCCTGACGGGGCGGCCTTCCTTTTCTTGTCTCCCCTGGCTGGGGGGAGAACTTTCCTCTTCCTCCTCCTTGTTTTCGTGGGAGGAGGGCGCCTCGGTGTTGTCGGACAATGAGTCCAATACGACCTTGCGTCGGAGACCTTTCCTGGTCCCCGTGGCCTTCTTCTTGGCCTTCTTCTCCGGCGCCTCATAGGGCGCCGGAACCAGCATCTCTGTTAAGAGAGCCTTTGCTGGATCTTAGGGCAGTGGGGCCGGGCAATCGATCTGCTCCGCTATCGCGGCCCAGTCCTGTTAAATGGCGTGGAGGCTTAGATCCCCCACATGATTATACTGGGGAAAGAAACATCTTATGAGATATAAGGAGCTTACCGGATTGGCAGGGCGCTTTGCGCTGAGTCCGCGATCCTCAGTAAGGGGAGGAGGTACCTCGGCGGACTTGAACAACACCTTCCAGATGTCCTGGTGCATCGTGTCGAAGATCTCTCGCAGCGTCTGGTGCTTAGCCGGGTCGAACTCCCACATATTGAATGCCCGTCTTTGACACGGGAGGATCCGGCGGAAGAGCATGACCTGGACCACGTTGACAAGCTTGATTTTCTTGCTTATCATGTTCTTAACACAGTTCTGGAGTCCGGTCAGCTCCACCAATGAACCCCAGGATAGGCCCTTCTCTTTCCAGGAGGTGAGCCACATGGGGATGCCGGATCGAAATTCGGGGGCCGCCACCCAGTTGGTGTCACGTGGCTCCGTGATGTAGAACCACCCCGATTGCCACCCCTTCACGGTCTCCACATAGGAGCCTTCGAGCCAGGTGACGTTGGGCATTTTGCCCACCATGGCGCCTCCGCACTCCGCTTGTTGGCCGACCACCACCTTCGGTTTAACGTTGAAGGTCTTCAGCCATAGGCCGAAGTGGGGCTTGATGCGGAGGAAGGCCTCGCACATGAGGATAAACACCGAGATGTTGAGGATGAAATTAGGGGCCAGATCATGAAAATCCAGCCCGTAGTAGAACATGAGCCCATGGACAAATGGGTGAAGGGGAAATCCCAGCCCGCGGACGAAATGGGTGAGGAATACAACCCTCTCGTGGGGTTTTGGAGTAGGGACGATCTGCCCCGCGTCTGGGAGCCAGTGCACGATGTCTGCGGCCAGGTATCCGGCTTCCCGGAGCTTTGTGATGTTCTCCTCCGTAACGGAGGAGATCATCCACTTGCCTCCCGCTCCGGACATGTTTGGAGTGGTTTTGCGGGAAAAATGCGACCTTGGGCGCTGGAGCTCGAGTGCGCGAGAATGGATGGGCAGGGAAGAAGAAGGTGTGGGTGAAAAGGAGGAATCCTTGTCCCTTTATAAGGGCGGTAGAAACTGTGGGCCTCCCCACTCGCCTGGTAAACTCGCTTCTTCCCCAAGCGCTGTGATTGATGGTGCGGTTGGGTTACCCACACCCGTATTGATGAGAATCCCGTGATAAGGGGACGCGATCTCTGCTTCGACAAGACGTGCCAACAAAACCGCCTCGCAATATGTGCAGTAGCTGGTTGAAAAAAAACGGTTCGAATAATGACTGGGCCATGGTGTGATGTCACGTTATGAAAAGTTGTCAGCATATTAGATTTGTGGAAATATTATACTCTCTACGGTGGTATGTGGAATTTGTTTTGCAGAGCCGGACACGATCCTTGTGTTCGAAATCTTCTATGGAGTATTCGGAGAAGGAACCCGCCTTGCAATGCCGAAGACGATCTGTGCGCCGGACTCATCGTCATTGAAGCTTGGTTCAGGGGCTACTGAGGGAGTCCTGGATTAGGGGGTCCTAGGACAGCCGGACTATATACTTTGGCCGGACTGTTGGACTATGAAGATACAAGATTGAAGACTTCGTCTCGTGTCCGGATGGGACTCTCCTTTGCGTGGAAGGCAAGCTTGGCAATTCGGATATGTAGATCTCCTCCCTTGTAACCGACTCTGTGTAACCCTAGCCCCCTCCGGTGTCTATATAAACCGGAGGGTTTAGTCCATAGGACAAGAACAATCATAATCATAGGCTAGCTTCTAGGGTTTAGCCTCTACGATCTCGTGGTAGATCAACTCTTGTAATACTCATATCATCAAGATCAATCAAGCAGGAAGTAGGGTATTACCTCCATC
>NC_057796.1:125312188-125352444 GCF_018294505.1 Triticum aestivum | reverse complement strand
CATTGTGTCCCCCGCCTCCTGTTACCATCCGCCTTAGACACACAGTTCGGGACCCCCTACCCGAGATCTGCCGGTTTTGACACCAACACCGACCTCAGATCGAAATCCTCATCACCATGGTACGGAGAGAGATCTTTGACGTTGAAGATGTCGTTCGCGGAGTACTTGTCGCATGGGATGTCGATCTTGTAGGCGTTGTTGTTGTAGCGGGCAAGCACCTTGAAGGGTCCATTGGCTCATGGTAGAAGTTTGGACTTGCGTTCATTGGGGAAGCGGTCCTTGCGAAGGTGTAGCCACACAAGATCCCCAATGTTGAATATCATGGGTTGCTTGTTGACGTTGAGCTTGGTCGCGAGTCGTTGTACTTGGCGCTCGATGGTATGCCTTGTATCTTCATGCATCTTCTTGAGGTAGTTGACTCGGGCACTCGCGTCCATGTTTGTGCGCTCTTGTAGCGGTAGAGGTAGAATGTCCAATGGGGACTACGGGTTGAAGCCGTAGACGACCTCGAAGGGGGACTTGCCGGTAGTCGAATGTCTTGCACGGTTGTAGGCGTACTCGGCGATAGGTAGACACTCCTCCCACTCCTTGATGTTCTTCTTTATCAACATGCGTAGTAGACTGGAGAGCGTGCGGTTTTTCACCTCCGTTTGGCCGTCGGTTTGTGGATGGTATGCCGAAGAGAACAAAAGCTTGATTTCGAGCTTGGCGCACTATGTCTTCCAAAAGTAACTCAAGAACTTGACGTCGCGGTCCGAGACAATCGTCTTTGGCACTCCATGTAGTCGCAAGATTTCCCTACAAAACAAATTTGCAACATGTGAAGCATCGTCTATCTTGTTGCAAGGAATGAAATGAGCCATTTGGGAGAATCGTTCCACAACAACAAAAACGGAATCCTTGCCATTTCTAGTTTGAGGCAAACCAAGTACAAAATCCATGCTAATATCTTCCCATGGTCGGTACGGGATTGGAAGAGGCATATAGAGTCCATGAGATTGAGCTTTAGACTTAGCTTTGCGACATGTACAACATCGGTTGGTGAAGCGATTGACGTCACAAAACATCTTGGGCCAAAAATAGTTCTTGGAGAGCGTGGCAAATGTCTTGTCGCGTCCAAAATGTCCCATTAGTCCTCCGCCATGAGATTCTTGCAAAAGCAACAAACGAAGAGAAGACTCAGGGATGCATAGTTTGTTAGCCCTCATAAGATAACCATCTTTGATGTATAGCGTTCCCAAGAAGTATGCGTCAAACAGTTGGCATAAGGAATAGCAAAATTAGGATCATGCTCATACAAGTCTTTTATGTGCTCAAAGCCAATGACATTCAATTCAAGTTGAGTAACAAGCATGCATAGACGGGAAAGTGCATCCGCCACAACATTTTCCTTACCTTTAATATACTTGATGACATAAGGAAATGACTCAATAAATTCACTCCATTTAGCATGACGCTTGTTCAACTTAGTTTGACCCTTAAGATATTTAAGTGTTTCATGGTCGGTATGGATGATAAATTCATGAGGGCGAAGGTAATGTTCCCATTCATGCAAAACTCGCACTAAAGCATATAGCTATTTGTCATAGATAGGATAATTGAGTTGCGCTCCGGAAAGTTTCTCACTAAAGTATGCTATGGGGCGCTTCTATTGCGTTAGCACACCTCCTATGCCATTACCACTAGCATCGCAATGAATTTCAAAAGGTTTGTCAAAGTTGGGTAATGCAAGCAAGGGAGCATGAGTAAGCAAATTCTTAAGCTCATTGAATGCGCTATCTTGAGATGGTCCCCAAACAAAGGGTGCATTCTTCTTGCTCAAAGCATGTAAAGGAGATGCAATAGTGCTAAAATCCTTCACAAATCTATGGTAGAAACCGGCTAAACCAAGAAAACTACGCACTTGTTGTAAATTGGTTGGTTGGGGCTAACTTTTAATAGCATTGATCTTAGATTCATCAACATGAACACCCTTGGAAGATACTACAAAACCCAAGAAAACAAGCTTATCAACGCCAAAAAGGCATTTTTCCATATTAGCATAAAGACGCTCTTTTCTAAGAGTTTGTAGCATGGTGCAAAGGTGGGTGACATGCTCTTTGAGAGATTTGCTAAAAACAAGGATATCGTCGAAGTAGACCACAACAAACTCACCAATGTAAGGGCGAAACACATAATGCATAAGATGCATGAAAGTACCGGGTGCTTCCGATAAACCCATAGCCATGACTAACCACTCATACAAACCAAACTTAGTTTTGAAGCGGTTTTGCATTCATCACCCTCTTGTATGCGGATTTGATAGTAACCACTTTTGAGATCGATTTTGGAAAAGATAGTGGCACCGCTAAGCTCATCAAGCATATCATCAAGGCGTGGAATGGGGTACCTATAGCGAATGGTGATAGCATTGATGGATCTACAATTGGAACACATGCGAAAGCTACCATCTATTTTTGGCACAAGAATGACCGGTACGACACAAGGACTCAAACTTTCACGCACATGTCCATGATCTATGAGATGCTTTACTTGCCTTTGTATTTCTTTGGTTTCTTCGGGGTTGACTCCGTAGGGAGCCTTGTTTGGAAGTGGCGCTCCGGTGATGAGGTCGATGCGGTGCTCAATTCCTCGTAGTGGAGGTAGACCTGGAGGTAGCTCGTCGGGGAAAACATCTTGGAATTCCTGCAATAAAGAAGATAACACTAAAGGTAGATCGTGAGAAGTTTTAGCTGTTGGTGCTTCGGCCTTGCACAAAAGGACATAGTGCATAACACTTGATGGGTTCTCACACACTTCTCTCATCTAGTTCTTCTTGCCGCTCATCGTGGAGGCACTCAATTTTGGCTTGTGGCGCTCACTCTCTTTTTGGTGGTTCGCTCTCTCACTATTCTCTCCATGATGGGTGGCTTGCTTGTCGGCGATTACTTGGCTTGGAGATATAGGTCGTAGCACATACTCTTTTCCTTTCATCTTGAAGCTATAATGATTTGTACGCCCGTTGTGGATGACACCTCGGTCGAATTGCCATGGCCATCCAAGAAGGAGGTGACACACGGTCATCGGAAGGACATCACACTCCAAAGTGTCTTCGTAAGCTCTGATCTTGAAAGAAACTTGTACTCTATGCTCGACTTGGATGATGCCGGTGTCGCTTTAGCCATTGAACCTTGTATGGGTGTGGGTGCTTCATCTTGACCAATTGAAGCTTGGAGCATAGTTCTTCACTTGCGAGGTTATGGCAACTTCCTCCATCGATGATGACCTTGACGGACCGTCCATTGATGCCGGCCTTGGTGTGGAAGATATGGCATCTTTGGTCTTCGTCTTGTTGATGTTGAAGAGTCAAGACCTTGGAGACAACAAGAGCGGGGCTCGAATCTTCGTCACAAAAGACTTGATCATCTTCATCTTTGTTGTTCACTTGCCGGTGCATGGCCACTTGCTCAATGGCTTCCATTTCTCCTTCACTCATTGAGTCATAGGTTCTGTCGTCGTTGAGGATCATGGTGCGCTTGTTTGTGCACTCGAATGACTTGTGGCCTCGGCCGCTGCATGTGAAGCATTTGAAGGAACTTGTCTTGACGGTCTCATCGGTTGGGGTAGATGATGATGAAGCTTTCGACTTGAAGTTGCTTGTAGTAGTAGGAGGACGACTTGAGCTTGTCGAAGCTTTCTTGTAACTTGACTTGTTGCTGTTGCTCATAGATGGCTTTGTTGAGGTAGAAGGTGTTGGAGTCGTTGAAGCTTGATTGTTGGAGAAACCATAGGACCTGGATGAAAACTTGGCGTACTTGAGTTCCTCTTGCACTTGGCATTCCGCTTTGGTAGCTTGATGCACTAGCTCGATGAGGCTCGAGTATGGTTGGAAGTCGGTGATCTTCTTGATAGGATGGTTGAGTCCATTCAAGAAACGTGCCATAGTTTGCTCATCATCTTTCGTGACATTGGCTCTTATCATGGCAATCTCCATTTCCTTGTAGTACTCTTCAACGCTCTTAGTTCCTTGCTTGATTAGTTGGAGTTTCTTGAAGAGGTCGCCGTTGTAGTAGGTAGGCACAAAACATGCTCTCATGACATCCTTTATTTGCGCCCAAGTAGTGATGGGTGGTTCACCTCTTGCTTCTCGGCGCTCAATGACGTGTTCCCACCAAATGAGGACGTAGTCTTGGAATTCGAGGGATGCCATCGCTATCTTCTTCTCTTCTTCATAGTTGTGCAAGCGGAAGATTTTGTCAACCTTCAATGCCCATGATATGTACTCTTCGGGGTCGTTGCTACCGGTGAACTTGGGCATGGTGAACTTTAGCTTGCCGTATCGTTGCTCCTCATTGTGTTGGGGTCGGGGATGATGACGCCCATGTCGTTGAGGATTTAAAATCTCATGTTGCTCTTGGTGAGGAGGGTTGTCGAACTCATGTTGCTCTTGTCTTGGAGGATTTCCATTGTCGTCTTGCTCTTGTTGAACTTGATGTTCTTGGCGAGCTTGTGGAGGAGCTTGTCAAGCTTGTTGAGGAGCTTGTTGATGCACACGTGCTTGGAAAATCCTCTCTTGAGCTTCATCGCGAAGCGCTTCTTGGTGTAGACGAGCTTGTCGGCCTTGGTTGGCTACGGCTCGACTTGAATCTCGAAGGGCACATTGCACCTCAAGTGCTTGAGCTTCACAAAGTTGTTGTTCTTGACGTTGTGCCTCGGCGTCTTGGGCATCTTGATGTTGTCGCGCTCGTTCCTCTTGTTCTTGTTGTCGTTCACGTTGCCGTTCTTGTGCTTGCGCGAATGTAGCTTGATTTTGATAGTGTCGATGTTCTGGCGCGCGAGCTTGCTCTTGAGAGTCGTTGTCATGTAGAGGATTGCGGTTTGCTTGACGACCTTGACGTGCGGCACGACGAAGAGTGCTCGATGTCGGGGTACTTGAGCCGGAGATAGTGTCGTCGGAGTGTCGACTCGAGCGGCTCCGTCTTGAGTAGGACGAAGTCGCAAGTCAGTGGCGAGGTTGTCGATGCGGTCGCTCATGGCTAGTTGCTCTTCATGCAAGGCTCGTTGTGTACCAAAGAGATGTAGTTTGGTGACGTAGCTGTTCGGGTCGTCGTCTTGCTCAAGGAAGAGTGGGTTGGTAGAAGTACTTGGCCTATCCATCATTCCAAACAAAAATATGCGAGTGGGAGAAAGAGAAGAACTTATACCAAATGTACCTAGACCGATGTTGAAGATGGATCAGTGATAACTGCAATGTGTAACAAGGAAATAGCACAATTGGTACCAATTCTTGTCGGTTTCTCACACCTACACAAGTAAAATCTTATGGTGGAGCTTGGTTAGGATGGTGGCACAAAATTTGATGCAATTGTTAGTGGGATTCAATAATGTTGGAAAAGATTCGCAAATTTGCAAATGCAACAAGTAGACCAATAGCAAGGTACGTACACGGAAACACACACGCAAATAGATAGGTGGGGTCGTGCAACCAAGGCATGAGCCAAAATGTGGAGTCCACGAAAATGCTCTTGTTGCACAACACTAGAGAGACGCTAGCACGATTGCACAAAGGCGGATACGAACTTGTGCACAACCTACTAAGCAAAAATGCAACGACTTTTATCCCAAGTATGCTATATGTATGGTATACCGAAGATATGATCCAAGATGATTGAGTATGACAATCTTAATGTTGTATGATGCTATGGTTCTTGCTTATAAGCTCTTTGCTTATCTTTCCCTTTTTCCTTAAAAGCTTGTTTTGCTCTTTGTTGTTTGAGCTCTTTTCTCATGCAATGCTTCACGAACCAAGATAGCAATTGTGTATGCGATGACAACTTTGTGACACAAGAGATGATACCAAGATATGAAACACGATGATATGGTATGTATGCTATGGGAAGTATGATCACTAATGTGCACAAGTCACGTTGCCGGCAATACTCAAAGGCTAGTCTCGATGGGTAAGTGACGCAAAAGTAAGGCTATGGGGTTATCAATGCAAATGCAAGAAAGTATGATGATATCATGATACCAAGATGAGGTTGATACCAAAATGATGTAGCCGTTCGTAGTAGTCCTTGGCGAAGATGGGCGGTGGTGATGTTGATGTCGAACCGTCCCTAAGTAGCCGAAACACGTTAGGAAACAGAAGCCAAAACTCAAATTCTCAAAGCAAAAACTTGAAACAAAATTGTCGGAGTTGGTAGAGGGAGGGCTATGGTGTTGTTATGCGGAAGTGGTGGTGGTTTGCGGAAGTGTATGTGGGCACTGGGACAAAATTGGGCAAAAGTTAGATGGGAAACGGGGCGGTGGATGGAGATGTTGATGTCAGGGGCTGGATGTCCGGGTTGGGCCGGATGTCCGGGCTGTCGGGCCGGATGTCCGGGCTCTGGATCCGTGGACGAACTCGATGAACACCGTGTGGAGAGGTCAAATCCGGGGCAAAATTCGGAAGATTTAGTGGGTGGAAATTGGGGAAAAGATGGGGGAAAGCTAGATCTACCTGCAACACACGAAATCCGCGGATCAAATCCAACAAAACTTCATCACACCAACAAATCACAAAAAAAATTGGGGCTATTTTTGTGGGGCAATTTTCGGATTAGGAACAAAATCAACAAAACTAGGCTAGAAAACAAAGAGAGGGGGCTCCGAAATCATGATCAACATGGCTCATGATACCAAGATGATGTAGGGTGGAACCCTATATGACCGATCTTTCATGAAAGGAGCGGATCCCAACTAGGAACACGAAGAACACGAGGGGAAAATGAGGGAAAACACAAGAGGAACTCTCAAAACCAACAAGATATAGTCACACATATGCTAGATCCTCGAAACACAAGGGGAGCTACAAGATCCAAATCCAACAAAGGACGATACAAAGGGTAACCGGTTCTTCTCCATGAGGAGGTCTTGATGGGGCCACCCAAGAGGGGGTCTTGAATCCAACGTGGATCGTCTCCATAGAGGGGTCGCGGTCTCTCTCGAGGAGCAGATCCGTATGGATGAGCAATGCTCTATCTCACATATGAGCTAAACCAATGCTAACCCTAGAAAGAGGGAGATGGGAGAGTATATATAGTCTAGGTGGGCGAAGGGGTACACGGGCCTCGGCCCTTACACTGTGCGCAGACAGGGGAGGCCGGATGTCCGGGCGACGGGCCGGGTGTCCGGGCCTTCGCGAGGTGCCGGATGTCCGGGCTGGCGGTGCTGGCCTGGATGCTCTCTGGATAGTTGGGGTACGGATGTCCGGGCGAGGGGCCGGATGTCCGGGAGCTCAGGACGGGCTGGATGTCCGGGCCTTTGGAAGGATGTCCGGGCTGAAGTGGTTCAACTTCGGGTACTGTCGGCGTTCTAGGAACGGGGGTCCCCAGACTTGCCTGCCTGCGGCCCACGGCGTGGCTGCGCTAGCAGGCCTGTACGGCCCATCTTCATCAATAAGGCAATCAAGACCCTCGCGAGGGGCCAAGCCTCGTGAGGCGGACGACGCAAGACCTCCTTAGGAGCGGACTCACCAGGCTGTCTCGCGAGGAGCGGAGATATCAAGGCAGGGCAAACCTCACGAGGCTCTCGTGACGTGAGCCATGACATGAAGATCAGGCGGGCCCCAGCACGCGCATCGTCCTTGTTTCCTCTTTGGTGCTAAGGAGGCAAGCGCAGGCGCGGAGTACCGAGGCATCAGGCAAAGGTTTCCATATCAGTGCAACGAGACCAAGACCAGCCGGACGCCAGGACGGAGGTCACCATGGAGCCTAAGACGGCGTCATCACCAGAGCCTTTTGCAGGCGAAGACCGCTTTTGTCAGGATAAGCTGTACTAGCTGTCCCCTTTCAAATTGGCCATTGTTGGCTCCCTTCCCGCTCAATATTTGGGGAGAGGGCCAGGGCCTATATAAGTAGAACTAGCCACCACAATAGGGGGAGCTTGATCTCATCGGATCGTGAGCCAATCCTTAGCCACACACCGAACACAAGAACACCCCAACCTCAGGAGGCTGTTCTTCCCCTTGTACTGTTCATCGTCAGCCCAAGAGGCAATCCACCACCACCACACTGGAGTAGGGTATTACACCACAACGGTGGCCCGAACCAGTATAAATCTTGTGTCTCTGTGTTGCGAGTTCGTCGAGTTCGTCCGCGAGATCTTAGCGAGCTAGGACGTAGATCGGTAGGGAGGAAATCTCCGCGTGCACCCCAGTGTTCGAACCTTGAGGGTTTTGCCGGAACCCGAGATCCAACATTTGGCGCGCCAGGTAGGGTTGCACCGGAGCTTCCTTTCCGTTGTTCGCGCCCAATTGCTCCGTCGTCTCCATGGCGGACGCTCGCCGTGCTCGTGCTGAGCGTCGGGCTGCCCTGGCCACCCGCGTCGCTCGGACGGCTCCCGTCGGTGGGCCACCTCGTCGTTCTCCATCTCCTGCCGCCAACGCTGCCACCGGCCCGGTGGGGAAGGAGCAGCAGGCGTCCTCGTTGCACCTCTCGGTGCGGCAGGACGGCCGAACCGCCACTCCATCGCTGACTCCCGCTGGTTCGTCGTCTCATGCTCGCCGCGCTCCCATGGACGCACGGGCCGCGCTCCTCATGGCGCACGAGCTCCTGTGCTACCGCCCGGTCGATGACCTCTACGAGGATTGGCTCGACCGCATCGCCGAGCTTGTCCACGCCGCAGGGGGCTCCCCTGCACCGTCACTCTCTCCGCCGGGCCCACCGCCAGCTTCAGGCGACGGAGCTCACGGAGCGCCTCCACCGCCTCTGCCCCAAGATGGCGCCTTGGCACCAAGGCGAGCGCCGCCGTGACGCGATCCGCCGCATCCAGCGCCCGCACGTGAAGAAGGAAGCTGCCAAGAAGTCCCTCGACCGCAAGAGAACGCCCTGCCACTCCTCGCACCACCGCGCCAGGATCGTCTGCCGCG
Source organism: Triticum aestivum (assembly GCF_018294505.1). Taxonomy (NCBI): domain Eukaryota; kingdom Viridiplantae; phylum Streptophyta; class Magnoliopsida; order Poales; family Poaceae; genus Triticum; species Triticum aestivum. The sequence continues at coordinate 125,343,554 of NC_057796.1, read as the reverse complement.
GCAGGTCCCCGCGCCGCTTGCCGTAGCAGCGCATGGGCGTCAAGACCAGGCTCTGCCTCCAAGACGGGCCCCGGCGACCACGGCCGGCTGCCGTGCCTTCACCCCCGAGCTGCGTAGCGTCGCCTGGCCGGGCAAGTTCAAGCCAGATCTGCCTCCTCGCTACGACGGCACCCTCGACCCCGCGGAGTTCTTGCAGCTCTACGAGCTAAGCATCGAGGCGGCCAATGGCGACGAGAAAGTCATGGCGAACTGGTTTCCTATGGCACTCAAAGACGGCGCCCGTTCGTGGCTCCTGAACCTGCCTCGGGGCTCGATCTCCTCCTGGGACGAGATGCGCGACCGCTTCGTCGCCAACTTCCAGGGCACTCGCGACCGCCGACCGGCCGCGGATGACCTGCGCCGCATCAAGCAACAACCAGGAGAGACCCTCCAGAAGTACATCCAGCGCTTCAACAACACTCGCCTCAAGATCCCCAAGGTGACGGACGAGGCCATCATCTCCGCGTTCTCTGACGGCGTCCGCGACATCAAGATGAAGGAGGAGCTCGCTATCCACGAGGAGTTGTGCACATCTCAGGAGTTGTTCAACCTAGCGACCAAGTGCGCAAGAGCTGAGGAGGGGCGCCTATCCCTCCTCGAGATGCCAGCTGCGGGCCCGAAGGAGAAGAAAGCCAAGGACAAGGACGTGAAGCGCAAGGAGGCGGCCGTGCTCGCGGCGGAGCTGGACACCAAGCAAGGCAGAGATCAGCCCGAGTCATCCAAGAGCAGCCGACCGTTCTGCGCCTTCCACCACATGAACACCCACACAAACCAGCGACTGTCAAGAGCTCAGAGCCATTCGTGAAGGACGCTTCGGTCGATGCCCCGAGCACAGCCACCGAGGCTACGGCCGGGGAGGAGGACGTGGTGGCGGGCGCTGGGATGACCGTGGCCCGCGCCAGGAGTGGCGCGACAGGCCTCGTGAGGACCGCTGGCACGATCATCCTCACGAGGGCGCCTGGAGAGACCAGCCTCATGAGGATCGTCCTCAGGACAACGCCGGTCTTCCCCCGCTGCCGCCACCGCCAAGAACGAATGACGACCACCATCAGGACGAGGGGGCTGGGGGCTTCCAGGAGCCGCGTGCAATCGCCTGCATCTTGGGTGGAGCTCAGGCCCCAGCCTCGCAGCGTATCTTCAAACAGTTTGCTCGCGAAGTGAATGCAGTTCTCCCCACGCTTGAGGCCACGCACCTGCTCAGGTGGTCCCAGTGCGCCATCAGCTTCAACTCGGCAGATCAGCTTAAGTGCCCGGCCACCGCTGGCGCCCTCCCAATGCTTTGTTCACTAGTCATCAGCAACGTGCAAGTTACCAAGACCCTCATCGACAGCGGGGCAGGGCTCAATGTCTGTGTGTCGACAGGTTCAACAACCTCCAAGTGCCATATGACCAGCTTCAGCCTACCAAGCCTTTCTCAGGAGTGACCGACGGCTCCACCACACTGATAGGGCAGGTCCGCCTCCCTGTCACCTTCGGAGAGCGCAAGAACTACCGCACCGAGCTCATTGACTTCGACGTCGCGCACATTCGCCTGCCATACAACGCCATCCTTGGGTATCCAGCCCTGGCCAAGTTCATGGCAGTAACCCACCACGGCTACAACGTCCTCAAGATGCCAGAAAGCGGCGGAATCATCACGGTCCCATGCGAAGAAAGAGATGCGGTATGCTCCCTCGAGCGTGCCTTTCAAGCTGCAGCAATCGACGACCCCGACAGCCAGGGCGATGGCCATTCGGAGGCCATCCCCAAGAAGAAGAAGCAGCTGCGCCGTACCTGGCCTCAGGAGGGCGGCAACGCAGCTGGAACCTCGTCAGGATCAGCACCCGCTCCAGGGGCGCCTCCCTCCATCGCATAGGAAGGCGCGCCCAGCGCCCTCCTCGGGCAGGGCTCGGGGGCTCTCTCCTTGAGGGCCTCAGACCTTGCCCACGTCACGAGGGAGGCGCTCGGGCACCACTTGGAGGCATGCTTCAAGGCACGTTTCCCTCAGGAGGACACAGGGCAAGGAGCGCCCACCGCTCAGGAGTTCATCACCAAGACCACTCAGGAACTACAAGACGCAAGGGCCATGCGCGGCGACCGCCGCTCGCGAGGCGCAGCTCCCCATCTAGGTGAGGATGCCGGGCTGCGCGTCTGCATCGACGTCCCAGGGCTCAACAGGGCCGCTTCTCAGGAGCTTTTCTGGCTTTCACGCGTGGGCCAATGCGAGGGTCCACCCCACAGCTATGTTCGCATGCCTTTTGGCTTGCCGAGCGTGTCGTTCGTCTACCAGCGCAACTTGTGGCGCACCCTGGTGACTTAGGAGGCCATGCACCGCGCCGTGCTGACGGAGATGGAGACGGTCCTCAGGGAACCGCCTGGGCCCTCGGAGCCTCCCGAGGCTCAGGGCCCCGGTGGCTTGTGAGGAGCAATCCCATCGTCGCGTATCTTCAGCTGCCCCGACATCTCTTCATCAACAAAACCAGGTGACATTTTCCAAGTTCATTCAGCTGGGAGCGCCCCTCGGGCTGCATCATTCCCAGGCCGCGTGGGTCCGCCCCTGTGGCATGTATCCCTTTTGCTTATGTCTTTAGCTTACCTTGCTGGGGGCGCCCCTCGGGCTGCATCATCCCCAAGCCGCTCGGGCCTGACCCAAGTGGCATGTATCTTTCCGCATTTACCCAAACTAATCTGCCTTTCATGCTTAACTATCGCTGGTATGACTGTCGCCTGCTCGACTATCACCTCCCCCGGGGACTACTCACACGGGCATGGCGCTGGTGCATGGGTCCATCCCTGCCACATCGACAAACCTGAGTGGTGGAGCTCTGGCTCGCGGCACGCCCCGAGCACGTCACCTCACCAGGCCCTCAGTGCCTCCATTTCTTTGCGGAGCAGCCGCCGGCAGGCCGGCAACCATAACAGCAAACCGTGTTTCTCCTTATGCTGGTTCACGGGGATCTCGTGAGGAGGATAGCAGGCGGCACCGCGAGCTTCCTCTTCTCCCGTGCAATTCGCTTGCGCGTTAAAAGGGGGGCTCCTGAGCATCACGACTCAGGAGCTCTTACTGGCTTTCCAGCCCTCACCCCCTGGCCTTGACCATGGCATCGCGACCTGGCATACCAGCGGCGGCTGAGCTCGCTCGACGGCTGGGACCTAAGGACGTAGAGCACTAAGGACAGCACGGGAGGAGGGAGACTTGTATGGGCCCGACCTAGCTATGCTGCGGAAGCTTGCGCGCCAGCCTGGCGCATCACAAGGAATCAACCCCAAACCGCCAAGATAAGTCTCGCGCTCAGATCGACTGATTGATGAAGCCTAAGGGTCGCGCTCGCCGCAGCCCTGTTGCGGCCACGTCGCCTCCCTTTCTTGCCTTACCATGGCTGCTTGAGCGCTAAAGGGGACCTCCTGAGCATCGCGCCTCAGGGGCTCTTACTGGACCGCGGGCCGCACGCCTCCTGGCCTTGACCACGACACGCGACCTGGCATACCAGCGACGGCTGTAGCCTGCCTGGGGACCGGGACCTGTCAGTGTAGAGCAACAAGCTATCGCGAGGATGGAAAGGGGAGACCGAGCCTTAACGGGACGTGCGTTCGCAAATTTTCATAACAAGGAAGACGTACACAAAAGACATTACAGACCCTTTACACGCCCCCACGGGGTACTCCGTAATTCTTCGCAGGGAACAAAATACTAAAACTTAGAGGAATCATATCTACGCCCTCCCGTGGTGGACCCATCATCAACAGTGGGCCATAGGAGGCCGACGCCAACCCCATCCAGATCGGCGGCGGCGGCGGCTGGATGCCGCAGCCCGGCTGTAACGCCCACGATGCGGCTATATCTCCCACGTGTCGAGGCACGACTTAGAGGCATAACCGCATTGTGGTTTGTCGCAGGAAGGGTCATCTTCACACAATCCCATGTAATGAACAAGAATGGGATAAAGAGTTGGCTTACAATCGCCACTTCACACAATACATAAATAAATCATACATCAATCAGAGTACACACATAGACCGACTACGGTCAAAGCCAAAAGAAAAGAAGATAACCCAACTGCTAGATCCCTGATCGTCCCAACTGGGCACCACTACAGATCAACATGAAAAGAAACATAGTAATGACCAAGGTCTTCGTCGAACTCCCACTTGAGTTCGGTTGCGTCATCTACACTGGTATCATCGGCACCTGCAACTGTTTTGGTAGAATCTGTGAGTCACGAGGACTCAGCAATCTCACACCCGCGAGATCAAGACTATTTAAGCTTATAGGAAGGAAAGGGTAATGAGGTGGAGCTGCAGCAAGCACTAAGCATATATGGTGGCTAACATACGCAAATAAGAGCGAGAAGAGGAGCAACGGAACGGTCGTCAACTAGTAATGATCAAGAAGTGATCCTGAACTCCTACTTACGTCAAACATAACCCAAAAGCCGTGTTCACTTCCCGGACTTCGCCAAAAAGAGACCATCACGGTTACACACACGGTTGATGCATTTTAATTAAGTCAAGTGTCAAGTTCTCTACAACCGGACATTAACAAATTCCCATCTGCCACATAACCGCGGGCACGGCTTTCGAAAGATAATACCCTGCAGGGGTGTCCCAACTTAGCCCATTATAAGCTCTCACGGTCAACGAAGGATAAACCTTCTCCCGGGAAGACCCGATCAGTCTCGGAATCCCGGTTTACAAGACATTTCGACAATGGTAAAACAAGACCAGCAAAGCCGCCCGATGTGCCGACAAATCCTGATAGGAGCTGCACATATCTCGTTCTCAGGGCAACACCGGATGAGACTAGCTACGAGTAAAACCAGCCCTCAAGTTCCCCCAAGGTGACCCCGCAGGCAGCTCAGTTCGGACCAACACTCGAAGGAGCACTGGCCCGGAGGGGTCTAAAATAAAGATGACCCTTGAGTCTGCAGAACCCAAGGGAAAAGGGGATAGGTGGCAGCAAATGGTAAAACCAAGGTTGGGCCTTGCTGGAGGAGTTTTATTCAAAGCGAACTGTCAAGGGGGTCCCATAAATCACCCAACCGCGTAAGGAACGCAAAATCAAGGAACATAACACCGGTATGACGGAAACTAGGGCGGCAAGAGTGGAACAAAACACCAGGCATAAGGCCGAGCCTTCCACCCTTTACCAAGTATATAGATGCATTAATTAAATAAGAGATATTGTGATATCCCAACATAAACATAATACAACATGGAGCAATCTTCATCTTCTCCTGCAACTAGCAACGCTATAAGAGGGGCTGAGCAAAAGCGGTAACATAGCCAAACAATGGTTTGCTAGGAAGGGTGACAAAGGTTAGAGGTGGTTTCATGGCAATTTGGGAGGCATGATATAGCAAGTGGTAGGTAGCGCAGCATAGCAATAAAGCGAACAACTAGCAAGCAAAGATAGAAGTGATTTCGAGGGTATGGTCATCTTGCCTGAGATCCCGCAAGGAAGAAGAATGAGTCCATGAAGAAGACAAACGGATGTAGTCGAACAAATCCTCACAACTCCGGAGCGAAACCGAAGGTAACAAGAGAAGCAACCCGGAAAGAAACAAACAACATAGTAAACAACCACCACATACACATGGCATGATGCACAAACAAGTATGATGCATGTCCGGTTTAATGATTCATTGCATGGCAAAATGCAACAAACAATACTACAAATTAAGTGGAGCTCAATATGTAACAAGTTGCATATTGACGAAACACCACATTCAAGTTATTTAGTTCGCTCTTGTTTATGTACCCAATAATATTAAATGTTATTAAACATGGCAAGGAGTGAAGCATAAGTAAACTAACTATTTAAGCAAGTTAAATGAGGCCGGAAATAACAAACAACAATTCCGGAAAATCCTCATGTGCATATTTTAGATTTGGTACTGTTCTGCCCTAAACCATATTTTAGAGTTGTTAAACATGCAAGATGAGTGCACCATGTTAAACTAGGCATTTTTCTACCCCATTTACATATAAAGTTTATTTAAATCCGAGCTACGGTTATTTAGTTATGGAATAAATCATTTTAGCATGGCATTTAAGCAAATTAAATCAAAAAGCACATTTAAACATTTTAAACATGGATGAGAGTGGCATATTATGAAACTAGATGAAAATCTAAGCATTTTACATGTTTAAAACATTTCAAACCGATGCACGGTTAAAGAGTTATTATATGCATGAAGACTAGGGACTTTTGTGCAAAATCTGTAATTCCTGGATAAATACTAAATTCGCAGAGACAAGAAAAAAACACATGCGGGCCGAATATGCAGGCTGGGCCAAAAGTGCACAGGAGAGGGCTGGAGGGCTGCTCACCCATGGGCTCGGCCCAGTCGGTGGTGAGGTAAGGCCGGAAGGGTGCGCTGGGCCTGGGGTGGCTGTGACCCAGCCGGATCGGTCAATGGGCGAGGGGTCGGGCGAGCTGCTCTGCTCGTTCTGAAGAACAGAAACAACAGCACACCCATGGCGATGCAGAAGACGGCGGCAGCGGACTTGGCGCGCTGCGGTCTCGAGCGGCAGCGGGCTGCAGGGAAGGCCGGCGAGGTGGAGACGGGGCGGATCTGGCTGGCCGGCGCCGGATCCGTGCAACGACGGCGCGGATGGAGCTCAGGGGTGGCGTCAGTTCCCTGTGGAAGAAAGACAGGGAGGGAGCTTTCAGAGAGAGAGAGGGAGAACTCGAGGAAGAGGGAAGCACGGGGAGGAAGAGAGAGACAGGGGAGGAGAGGAGCGGGACGAGGCCGGTCCTTGCCGGGGCGCCTGGTCTCGGGTCGCCGGCGCATGGCGACGGAGACAAGACGCTCCTGCGCGAGCAGAGGAGGAGCTCGACACATGGGCTCGGGCGCTCGCTCGTGGCTGACTTCGGCAGCAGGGAAGGAAGGCGTGAGGAAGCAGGGAGCTCGGGGACGGCAGCGGAGGAGGCATGGGTTCGGCGCGGCGCCGGGCGGGAACCGGCCGTAACGGGTGGATCCGGCGGCTGGGCGGCGGAGTAAAGGAGGTCCGATGGAGGAGGCGATGGTGGCGTCCTCATGGTGCTGGTTCGGTGGCGTCGGTGTTCCTGTGAAGCAGAGAAGAGGGAGACATCACGCTCAGAGAAGAGAAGAACCAGGGGAAGGGAGAGAAAGGAAAAACGAGGGGGCGCGACGAGCAGTTCCTGCTGGTGCTCGGCGTCAAGGTTCGCCGGCCTGGAGTTGTTGCTGGCTTGCTGCGGCGGTGCTCGTAACTCCGACGAGGTGCAAGCAGACGAGGTGCACGGGAGGAGCGGGGCTCTGCTTGCGGGAGGCTGGGAGCAAGGCTGCGGTGGATTGGCTGGATCTGAAAACGAGGAAGAAAGGAGGCTGGTTGGCTTGATGTGGAATTCGAGGAGGATTTTTGGAGAGGTGGCGGCGGCGGGTGATTGATGGATGGGACATCTCCCTAAAATTTAGGGTTTGGTCTGATTTGGTTAGGGGCTGCCCACTATATATAGTAGGTGGCTAATATGAGAGGGGATTAGCCCCTAGATTTTTATCGGACGGCTTCGGGTGTTCTAAACAAAGAACGGATGATGTTTTGTAGATGTTTGGGGATGATCCGGACCCAACGGTGACAACAACCCGGGTCGGGTTCGGGTAGGTTTCGGACGCAGGCGAGGGATTGATGCTTTGTGCAAAGAGGGGTCAAACGGTCGGACAAAAGATAAACGGAGACAAAGAGAGAAGCGGCAACTACAAACGATTGCAGTTTTTAAAAAACAATGACGGCAACGAGTGCCGATGCAATGCGGATGATGCCATGATGAAAAGCAACAAACAAACAAAACACACGACGACAACGAAAAACATGGAAGGCGTCTGAAGCGTCGGTCTTGGGGCGTTACACCGGCTCTGGGCGCGACGAGAGCTCGGGGGGACGTAGCTGTCGTTGCTCGTCTCCGGAGTCTCGTAGAGCTTGGGAGAACCGCTGGACTCCGAGGGGCTGCTGCTGATGGAGTAGCCGCGAGCGGAGCGCACGTCAACCTGGTGCTCCACTCCAGGGCAACACTCCAGGCGGCGGCCCTCTGTGTCGAAGACCTTGAAGAAAAGCGTGGAGGCGCTGTCGTAATCGAAGTAAATCGCGAGGGCGCCTCTCGCGCGGCAAACCCACGCGATCTCACCCCAGCTGCGGGTCATGAAGATCTTGCCGGTGGGGACCATTTTGATCTCTGCTCCGGTCGCCGGAGCGTTGCAGTCAGCATGCTGCAGCCAGAGCTCGAGGGGCCCCCTCGGCGGCATCACGTCGGAGAAGAACCGCGGGAAGTGGATCCAAGAGCTTGGGGGCATCGGCGCCCATAGCACAAGCTCACGCGAAGAATTCGTGGCGTGGACTCCGGGAGCAACAGCGCATGCCGCCGTCGCATGGCGACCGCGGACGCGGCGCGGGCGGCGCCGCTCATCGCTCCTTCCTCCTGAGCCCTCGGCTCGGGCGTACAAGGGTAGCGGATACCCAGGAGGAGGCCGCTCGCACCAGGGCCTTGTCACCACCTGCATCGCCGCTTCGTCACGACGGTGAACCGGCCTCTTCTTCGGCGGAAGCGGCCCTGGATCATCGCGGGAAGCTTTTCCTTTCTCTTCAGCGGAAAACCTTCGGATGGGCGCCATTGTTGCTAGCAGAGGAGCAAGGAGGGAGAAGCAAGCGAACCAAGAAGAGATGGGCGACGGGGGCTCCGCCCCCTCCCCATTTATAGCGGAAGAAGGCCAACCGGCGCCTCCCACGATCACAGGTAATGATGATTTTCCTTGCATGTCGCAGGGACTTGTCAAGTCGGGCAGTTGCCGAGGCAGCGTGGGGAAGCGGAGACGCCCACGTCCAATCAAACCGCCACGCGTCGACCAAGGCCGCAGGCTTTTGGGGCCCATGGTGCTCCGCGCTTGACCTTTGGCTTCACCGCGAAGCCAAGCCCGAGCGCACCTTGGGCCCGGGGGCTACTGTCGGCATTCTAGGAATGGGGGTCCCCAGACTTGCCTGCCTGCGGCCCACGGCGTGGCTGCACTAGCAGGCCTGTACGGCCCATCTTCATCAACAAGGCAATCAAGACCCTCGCGAGGGGCCAAGCCTCGCGAGGCGGACGATGCAAGACCTCCTCAGGAGCGGCCTCACCAGGCTGTCTCGCGAGGAGCGGAGATATCAAGGCAAGGCAAACCTCGCGAGGCCCTTGTGACGTGAGCCATGACGATCAAGATTAGGCGGGTGCCAGCGGGCGCCAGCACGCGCAGCGTCCTTGCTTCCTCTTTGGTGCTAAGGAGGCAAGCGCAGGCGCGGAGTACCGAGGCATCAGGCAAAGGTTTCCATATCAGTGCAACGAGACCAAGACCAGCCGGACGGCAGGACAGAGGTCACCATGGAGCCCAATACGGCATCATCACCAGAGCCTTTTGCAGGCGAAGACCGCTTTTGTCAGGATAAGTTGTACTAGATGTCCCCTTTCAAATTGGCCGTTGTTGGCTCCCTTCCCGCTCAATATTTGGGGAGAGGGCCAGGGCCTATATAAGTAGAACTAGCCACCACAATAGGGGGAGCTTGATCTCATCGGATCGTGAGCCAATCCTTAGCCACACACCGAACACAAGAACACCCCAACCTCAGGAGGCTGTTCTTCCCCTTATACTATTCATCATCAGCCCAAGAGGCAATCCACCACCACCACACTGGAGTAGGGTATTACACCACAACGGTGGCTCGAACCAGTATATATCTTGTGTCTTTGTGTTGCGAGTTCGTCGAGTTCGTCCGCGAGATCTTAGCGAGCTAGGGCGTAGATCGGTAGGGAGGAAATCTCCGCGCGCACCCCAGTGTTCGAACCTTGAGGGTTTAGCCGGAACCCGAGATCCGACAGGTACGTTCTGTGATGGGCGCTGGATTTCTGGGCGGAGGCCGGATGTTCGGGCCGAGGTCGGATGTCCGGGGCCTGTAGGCTTTGCCGCTGGCTCCTTGGCGCTGGTGACGTTTCCAGGGGCCGGATGTCCGGGGTCCTGGCCCGGATGTCCGGGTCCTGGGAGTTGCACTTGACTCCTTCTGTTGGTTCTCCTCGCCCGTGAACTTGGCGGCTTGTCCGTCTTCATGAGCATCTCCGGGAGGGTCCTCTTGACACCTAATCATGTATAGCATATCGGACATAGGTAGTAGCCATGTCTCGAGTGCATCATATGTGATATCACTAAGGAAGGAAGTCACCTCGTTCTCGAGAGCTCTAGCTCGTGCTCGTGTCATAGGTCCTCTTGGCTCTTGATGAGACGATGGTAGGTCCATGGGGATGACCGTAGGATGCTCCGCATCAGTTCGTCTCCACGCGTGGAAGCGGGACGCAGGCAACGTGGAAAGGGACAGCGGGGAAGGCGAGCAGCGCGGCTCCCGGCGCCGGATCCGGGCGGCGTGATGGTGCTCGTCCATGGTGCGAGCAAGGCGACCTGGAGAGACAGAGATGCCGTCAGAAGTGAAACAGGGGGAAGGGAAGGAGAGAGAGACGCTGGGAAATGGCAGAGAGCAACGACCTGTTGGTGGTGGTGCTCCGATGAGCCTCGGGCGGCTGATACGTCCATTTTGCATCATGATTTTGTATCGATATTTATTGCATTATGGGCTGTTATTTCACATTATGTCACAATACTTATGCCTATTCTCTCTTATTTTACAAGGTTTGCATAAGGAGGGAGAATGCCGGCAGCTGGAAAAGGAGGAAATATTAGAGACCTATTCTGCACAACTCCAAAAGTCCTGAAACTCCACGAAAGTTATTTTTGGAAATAATAAAAAATACTAAGCGGAAGAAATACGTCAGGGGGGCCACCACCTGTCCACGAGGGTGGGGGGCGCGCCCTACCCCCTGGGCGCGCCCCCTGCCTCGTGGGCCCCCTGTTGGCCCTCCGGTGCCCATCTTCTGCTATATGAAGTCTTTCGTCCGAAGAAAAATCATAAGCAAGCTTTCGGGACGAGACTCCGCCGCCACGAGGCGGAACCTTGGCGGAACCAATCTAGGGCTCCGGCAGAGCTGTTCTGCTGGGGACACTTCCCTCCGGGAGGGGGAAATCATCGCCATCGTCATCACCAACGCTCCTCTCATCGGGAGAGGGCAATCTTCATCAACATCTTCACCAGCACCATCTCCTCTCAAACCCTAGTTCATCTCTTGTATCCAATTCTTGTCTCCAAGTCCGGGATTGGTACCTGTGGGTTGCTAGTAGTGTTGATTACTCCTTGTAGTTGATGCTAGTTGGTTTATTTGGTGGAAGATCATATGTTCAGATCCTATATGCATATTAATACCCCTCTGATTATGAACATGAATATGCTTTGTGAGTAGTTACGTTTGTTCCTGAGGACATGGGAGAAGTCTTGCTATTAGTACTCATGTGAATTTGGTATTCGTTCAATATTTTGATGAGATGTATGTTGTCTATCCTCTAGTCGTGTTATGTGAACGTCGACTACATGACACTTCACCATTATTTGGGCCTAGAGGAAGGCATTGGGAAGTAATAAGTAGATGATGGGTTGCTAGAGTGACAGAAGCTTAAACCCTAGTTTATGCGTTGCTTCGTAAGGGGCTGATTTGGATCCATATGTTTCATGCTATGGTTAGGTTTACCTTAATACTTTTGTTGTAGTTGCGGATGCTTGCAATAGAGGTTAATCATAAGTGGGATGCTTGTTCAAGTAAGAACAGCACCCAAGCACCGGTCCACCCACATATCAAATTATCAAAGTACCGAACGCGAATCATATGAACGTGATGAAAACTAGCTTGACGATAATTCCCATGTGTCCTCGGGAGCGCTTTTCTCTATATAAGAGTTTGTCCAGGCTTGTACTTTGCTACAAAAAAGGATTGGGCCACCTTGCTACACTTTATTTACTTTTGTTACTTGTTGCTCGTTACAAATTATCCTATCACAAAACTATCTGTTACCTACTATTTCAGTGCCTGCAGAGAATACCTTGCTGAAAACCGCTTATCATTTCCTTCTGCTCCTCGTTGGGTTCGACACTCTTACTTATCGAAAGGACTAAGATAGATCCCCTATACTTGTGGGTCATCAGCGGCGCACACCGGCGGGGACAGCCGGGACAAGGATAGGCCGAGGCACAGCTGCTGGCCGAGAATCTTCGACGGGGAAGCACCAGCGAGGAGGAGGTGCTCGAGCGGCGGCTTGGGGTCGAGCTCCTCTCGATATGGATCGAAGAGGGAGCAGGAGGCGCGGCTGCGGGCCGCCAGGGATGGCTGGTTGTGGTGGAGGAGGAAAGCGAGGAGAAGGGAGGGTGCTGGTTGGTTGGGGTCGCGAGGAGACGAGGACGAGCGCTCCTGCTCGGGGCCTTTGGCGGCTTCATGATCCATGGAGATCGAGGGGGAGAAGAGGTAGGCTTCGGGCGCCTGGGCAAGAAGCAGAGGAGGAGCTCGGTATCGAGGCTGCTGCAATTTGGGCGGCGCACAGAACGAGGGAGGTGGTCGGAGATCTGGTTGGTGGAATGGAACAGGAGGGGATCGAGGGGAGGAGGTGGTTGGCCCGATGGATTTTTGGATCAGGAGCGATCCCAAGGAAGAGAGTGGCGGCAGGCGATGGGACAAGGGGGCTAGATTTTAGGGTTAGACTAGATTAGGTTAGGGGCTGCTCTATCCAGAAACAAGAAACCACAGTAGCACCGGGCTCTCTCAGAGTTTAGCACTTCTCGGCCGTTCGATCCTTTGCTTGATGTTGTTTGGACCGTCAGATCTCGCTCCGGATGGATATCGACCGTGGGATCGAGCTCGAGCTCCTGTCGCAATGGATAGTTACTCCCGTGATGAAGGATCTCTTGACACCGCGTGTAAAATCGGTGCCGTCCCAAGGGCATTTTAGTCATTTCACTATTGGGTATAAAATCTCACCATCTCCCATAGAACCCTAGTCGCCTCCTCGATCGGGTCCTTCTCTCCCCTTCCTAGCCGCTCGCCACGCCGTCTCGCCTGCCCCACCTTTTCCGCTCGCCGTGGCCGTGGCTGATGACCGCGGCCCCGCCGTCCCGCCCCCCGCCGCGGCAGCCATGGACAAGCTCGAGCTCGACGGGGGAGCAACATGTCTTTCTCTTCCCTTCCTAGCCGCCCCGCCCCGCCCGTCCCGCTCGTCGTGGCCGTGGCCGATGACCGCGGCCCCGCCGTCCCGCCCCGCCCGCCGTGGTGGCCATGGACGAGCTCGAGCTCGACGGGGGAGCAACGGGGTGAGGAACATGAGGCTATGGGGGAGGAAGAAGATGGCCCCCTCGTTCCCAAGGTTGGTCTTCGCGTCAACTGTGATGGATTCGCTGTACGACGCTGGTGTTCCTTGTTCTTGCCGTCGTTGCGCTAGATCTGATGGTGCATTCAGCAATTTGTGGGTAGGCATTTATTTTTCCCCGTTCTTGGTCATTTCCTGCAGCTTAACCGTGATCTTGTCTCTGATTTTGCTGCGGATTGATCCATCGTTTGCAGGTGCTCGTTCTTCTCGTCAGTTCCTTGCTTGAAATTTACTGTCACTTGTCACTATGGAAAGTAATCCTCTGAGGGGCTTGTTCGGGGTATCTTCACCCCGACCAGTAGAGCAAAGAGTTGCTCCTCAACCTACTGAACCTACTGAAAATGAAAATGTCCACTTTGAAATTCCTTCGGGTATGTTGGAAAAACTGCTAGCTAATCCTTTTGCAGGAGATGGGACAAAGCATCCTGATGAGCACCTAATATATGTGGATGAAGTTTGTGGATTATTTAAGCTTGCAGGTGTACCCGGTGATTTTTTTAAGAAGAAGGTCTTCCCTTTATCTTTGAAGGGAGATGCATCGACATGGTATAGGCTATGTGATGATACGGGGTCATGGAACTATAAACGATTGAAATTGGAATTTCATCAGAAATTTTATCCTATGCATCTTGTTCATCGTGATCGCAATTATATATATAATTTCTGGCCTCGCGAAGGAGAAAGCATCGCTCAAGCTTGGGGGAGGCTTAAATCAATGTTGTATTCATGCCCCAATCATGAGCTCTCAAGAGAAATAATTATTCAGAATTTTTATGCTCGGCTTTCTGATAACAATCGCACCATGCTCGATACTTCTTGTGCTGGCTCTTTTATGATGAAGACTATTGAATTCAAATGGGATTTATTAGATAGAATTAAACGCAACTCTGAAGATTGGGACTCGACGAAGGTAAGGAGTCAGGTATGACACCTAAGTATGATTGTGTTAAATCTTTTATGGATACCGATGTTTTTCGTAAATTTAGCACTAAATTTGGACTTGACTCTGAGATAGTAGCCTCTTTCTGTGAATCTTTTGCTGCTCATATTGATCTCCCTAAGGAGAAGTGGTTTAAATATCATCCTCCCATAGAAGTAAAAGTAGCTGCACCTAGTAAAGTTGAATAAAAGACTATCACTTATAATGATCCTATTGTTCCTACTTCTTATGTTGAGAAACCACCTTTCCCAGTTAGGATAAAGGATCATGCTAAAGCTTCAACTGTGGTTCGTAAAAGCAATATTAGAACTTATACACCTCCTGAGCAAATCAAAGTTGAACCTAATATTGCTATTGTTAAAGATCTCTTGTCTGATAATATTGATGGGCATGTTATTTATTTCTGTGAGGAAACTGCTAGAATTGCCAAACCTTGTGCTAAAGATAAACATAGACCTGTGATAGGCATTCCTGTTATTTCAGTTAAAATAGGAGATCATTGTTATCATGGCTTATGTGATATGGGTGCTAGTGCTAGTGCAATACCTTTTGACTTATACAAAGAAATTATGCATGATATTGCACCTGCTGAGATAGAAGATATTGATGTCACAATTAAACTTGCCAATAGAGATACTATTTCACCAATGGGAATTGTTAGAGATGTTGAAGTCTTGTGCGGGAAAACTAAATATCCTGCTGATTTCCTTATTCTTGGTTCCCCACAAGATAGCTTTTGTCCCATTATATTTGGTAGACCCTTCTTGAACACCGTTAATGCTAGGATAGACTGCGAAAAGGATGTTGTTACTATTGGTCTAGGTGATATGTCTCATGAGTTTAATTTCTCTAAATTTCGTAGACAACACCGTGAAGAGGAATTACCTAATAAGGATGAAATTATTGGTCTTGCTTCTATTGTCGTGCCTCCTAGTGATCCTTTAGAACAATATTTGCTAGACCATAAAAATGATATGTTTATGAATGAAAGAAGGGAAATAGATGAAGTATTCTTTAAACAGGAACCCATCCTGAAACACAGTTTGCCTGTTGAAATCCTAGGGGATCCTCCTCCACCCAAGGGTGATCCTGTGTTTGAGCTTAAACCGTTGCCTCATACTCTTAAATATGCTTATCTTGATGAAAAGAAGATATATCCTGTTATTATTAGTGTTAACCTTTCAGAGCATGAAGAAGAGAGATTATTGAAAACTCTGAAGAAGCACCGTGCTGCTATTGGATATACTCT
Organism: Triticum aestivum; assembly: GCF_018294505.1. Classification (NCBI taxonomy): domain Eukaryota; kingdom Viridiplantae; phylum Streptophyta; class Magnoliopsida; order Poales; family Poaceae; genus Triticum; species Triticum aestivum. Next base: position 125,328,070 of record NC_057796.1, on the reverse strand, counting down.
TGATGATCTTAAGGGCATTAGTCCCACTCTATGTCAACATAAAATAAATTTGGAAGAAGATGCCAAACCAGTTCGTGATCATCAACGACGGCTGAATCCTAAGATGAAGGAAGTGGTAAGAAAAGAAATACTAAAGCTCCTCGAGGCAGGTATAATTTATCCCGTTGCTGATAGTCAGGGGGTAAGTCCTGTCCATTGTGTCCCTAAGAAGGGAGGTATTACTGTCGTTCCTAATGATAAAGATGAGTTGATTCCGCAAAGAATTATTACAGGTTATAGGATGGTAATTGATTTCCGCAAATTAAATCAGGCTACTAAAAAAGATCATTACCCCTTACCTTTTATCGATCAAATGCTAGAAAGATTATCCAAACATACACAGTTTTGCTTTCTAGATGGTTATTCTGGTTTCTCTCAAATACGTGTGTTAGCCAATGATCAATCAAAGACTACTTTTACTTGCCCTTTTGGTACTTTTGCTTATAGATGTATGCCTTTTGGTTTATGTAATGCACCTGCTACCTTTCAAAGATGCATATTGGCTATATTCTCTGACTTTTGTGAAAAGATTTGTGAGGTTTTCATGGATGATTTCTCCGTTTATGGATCCTCTTTTGATGATTGCTTGAGCAACCTTGATCGAGTTTTGCAGAGATGTGAAGAAACTAATCTTGTCTTGAATTGGGAAAAGTGCCACTTTATGGTTAATGAAGGTATTGTCTTGGGGCATAAAGTTTCTGAAAGAGGTATTGAGGTTGATAAAGCCAAGGTTGATGCTATTGAAAAGATGCCATGTCCCAAGGACATCAAAGGTATAAGAAGTTTTCTTGGTCATGCCGGTTTTTATAGGAGGTTCATTAAGGACTTCTCAAAAATTTCTCGGCCTCTGACTAATTTATTACAAAAGGATATACCATTTGTTTTTGATGATGATGTGTAGAAGCATTTGAAATACTTAAGAAAGCATTGATCTCTGCACCTATTGTTCAGCCACCTGATTGGAATTTACCCTTTGAAATTATGTGTGATGCCAATGATTATGTTGTAGGTGCTGGTTTAGGGCAAAGAGTTGATAAGAAATTAAATGTTATTCAATATGCTAGTAAAACTCTAGACAATGCTCAGAGAAATTATGCTACTATTGAAAAAGAATTCTTAGCAGTTGTAGTTGCTTGTGATAAGTTCAGACCTTATATTGTCGATTCTAAAGTAACTATTCACACGGATCATGCTGCTATTAAATATCTCATGGAAAAGAAAGATGCTAAACCTATACTTATTAGATGGGTTCTCTTGCTACAAGAATTTGATTTGCATATTGTTGATAGAAAAGGAGGTGAGAACCCCGTTGCAGACAACTTGTCTAGGTTGGAAAATGTTCTTGATGACCCACTACCTATTGATGATAGCTTTCCGGATGAACAATTAAGTGTCATAAATGCTTCTCATACTGCTCCATGGTATGCTGATTATGCTAATTACATTGTTGCTAAATTTATACCACCTAGTTTCACATACCAGCAAAAGAAAAAGTTTTTCTATGATTTGAGACATTACTTTTGGGATGACCCACATCTTTATAAAGAAGGAGTAGATGGTGTTATTAGACGTTGTGTACCTGAGCATGAACAGGAACAGATCCTACGCAAGTGTCACTCCAAAGCTTATGGAGGACACCACGCTGGAGATAGAACTGCACATAAGGTATTGCAATCCGGTTTTTATTGGCCTACTCTCTTCAAGGATGCCCGTAAGTTTGTCTTATCTTGTGATGAATGTCAAAGAATTGGTAACATTAGTAGACGTCAAGAAATGCTTATGAATTATTCACTTGTTATTGAACCATTTGATGTTTGGGGCTTTGACTATATGGGACCTTTTCCTGCCTCTAATGGATACACACATATTTTAGTTGCTGTTGATTACGTTACTAAGTGGGTAGAAGCTATTCCAACTAGTAGTGTTGATCATAACACCTCTATTAAGATGCTTAAAGAAGTTATTTTTCCGAGGTTTGGAGTCCCTAGATATTTAATGACTGATGGTGGTTCACATTTTATTCATGGTGCTTTTCGTAAAATGCTTGCAAAGTATGATGTTAATCATAGAATTGCATCCCCTTATCACCCGCAGTCTAGTGGTCAAGTAGAATTGAGTAATAGAGAACTCAAATTAATTTTGCAAAAGACTGTTAATAGATCTAGAAAGAATTGGTCCAAGAAACTTGATGATGCGTTATGGGCCTATAGAACTGCATATAAAAAACCTATGGGTATGTCTCCGTATAAAATGGTTTATGGAAAAGCATGTCACTTACCTCTCGAACTAGAACATAAGGCTTAATGGGCTATTAAAGAGCTCAATTATGATTTCAAACTTGCCGGTGAGAAGAGGTTATTTGACATTAGCCCACTTGATGAATGGAGAACCCAAGCCTATGAAAATGCCAAGTTGTTTAAAGAAAAAGTTAAAAGATGGCATGACAAAAGAATACAAAAGTGTGAGTTTAATGTAGGTGATTATGTATTGCTATACAACTCTCGTTTAAGATTTTTTGCAGGAAAACTTCTCTCTAAATGGGAAGGCCCTTACGTTATCGAGGAGGTCTATCGTTCCGGTGCCATAAAATCAACAACTTCGAAGGCACAAATCCTAAGGTGGTGAACGGTCAAAGAATCAAACATTATATCTCAGGTAATCCCATAAATGTTGAAACCAATGTTATTAAAACTGTAACCCCGGAGGAATACATAAGGGACACTTTCTGGAACATTTCAGACTCCGAAAAGGAATAGGTATGTGGTACGGTAAGTAAACCGACTCCAAAACAATTTTTATGGCAATATTTCTCCGTTTTGGAATATTTAGAAAAATAGAAAAAATAAGAAGCAGTCCGGGAAGGACACGAGGGCTCCACGAGGGTGGAGGGTGCGCCCCCCTACCTCGTGGGCACCTCGTGTGCTCTCCGGACTCCGTTTTCTTGCACGATACGTATTTTGGTCGGTAAAAATTCATTATATAATCTCCCGAAGGTTTTAACCACCGTATCACGCAATTGTCCTCTGTTCTTGTTTCGAGCTGTTTTCTGTCAGGGTTGTCAAGGCCAGGCATCATGTCGTCCCCCTCCTCCAACAATGGTGACAACGATGCTTGGCTAATGAAGATAGAGCTGAAGAGGGAAGAACCCATGGAGATCAACAAGGATGAAGGGATCAAGAAGGCCACGGAGGACCAAGCTCCTGAAGACAACCTTCAACTTGATCACAATCTTCTTACCCCAACTGAGAACGAAGCTTTCAAGATGATTGAGTTAGCTCGTATATAAAACAAGTATCTCACACGTGAAAATATTTTGTTGAAGGAGCATATCGTTGCACTCAAGGGCATTATCCGCAAGTTGGAGGACCTCTTACGCTCTATGTGCGACTATCCATCGTCACCTCCACCTTCGTCACCAGCAAAGGAGACATAATCACATGTGTATGGGCACTCCCCTTGGCAACTGCCAAGCTTGGGGGAGATGCCCCGGTATCGTATCACCATCACACTCCTATCTTTACCGTTTTTCTTAGTTCGATCCTATTAGTAGTATCTTGATCTAGTAGAATAAAGTTTTGGCATGATCTAGTTTTGAGTTTTGCTTTATGATCCCTCTATGTAATCGAGTCTGTGAGCTATATAATAAAGATTAGTGTTGAGTCAAGGGCTTGATTATTTTGCCATGATCTTGAGTGAATAAAAGAAAAGAGAAAAAGAATAAAAAAAGGAAACAAAGAGATCATATTGATCTTATTGAGAGTAATGACTTCACATAGAAAGATTATGATGATTAAAAATTGTTGAGAGTTGGCAAACATAGCTTTGGTCATCGTTGCAATTAATAGGAAGTAATAAAGAAAGAGAGGTTTCACATATAAATATACTATCTTGGACATCTTTTATGATTGGGAGCACTCATTAAAATATGACATGCTAAAGAGTTGATGTTGGACAAGGAAGACAATGTAATGGGTTGTTTTTCTTATATCTGAGATAAAGTATATTGTCATGGATCATCCAACATGTTGAGCTTGCCTTTCCCCCTCATGCTAGCCAAATTCTTTGCACCAAGTAGAGATACTACTTGTGCTTCCAAATACCCTTAAACCAGTTTTGCCATGAGAGTCCACCATACCTACCTATGGATTGAGTAAGATCCTTCAAGTAAGTTGTCATCGGTGCAAGCAATAAAAATTGCTCTCTAAATATGTATGATTGATTGGTGTGGAGGAAATAAGCTTTATATGATCTTGTGATGTGGAAGAAATAAAAGTGACGGACTGCATAATAAAGGTTCATATCATAAGTGGCAATATAAAGTGACGTTCTTTCGCATTAAGATTTTGTGCATCCAACCCTGAAAGCGCATGACAACCTCTGCTTCCCTCTGCGAAGGGCCTATCTTTTTTTATTATCTTCTACCTTATGCAAGAGTCATGGTGATCCTCACCTTTCCTTTTTATATTTTATCATTTGGCAAGCACAGTGTTTGGAAAGATCCTGATATATATATCTAATTGGACGTAAGTTAGCATGAACTATTATTGTTGACATTACCCTTGAGGTAAAAGGTTGGGAGGCGAAACTATAAGCCCCTATCTTTCTCTGTGTCCGATTAAAACTCCGTAACCACAAGTATTGCGTGAGTGTTAGCAATTATGAAAGACTAAATGATAGTTGAGTATGTGGACTTGCTAGAAAGCTCTGACATAGACTCTTTCTGATGTTATGATAAATTGCAATTGCTTCAATGACTGAGATTATAGTTTGTTAGTTCTCAATAAAGTTTCTGATTCATACTTTGCATTGTGAATAGATTATTACTTGAGCATAAGAAATCATATGACAATATCCATATAAGTTGTTGTTATGAAAATAATCATGATGCCCTCATGTCCGTATTTTATTTTTTCGACACCTTTACCTCTAAACATGTGGACATATTTATCGTTATCGGCTTTCGCTTGAGGACAAGCGAGGTCTAAGCTTGGGGGAGTTGATACGTCCATTTTGCATCATGCTTTTATATCGATATTTATTGCATTATGGGCTGTTATTTCACATTATGTCACAATACTTATGCATATTCTCTCTTATTTTACAAGGTTTGCATAAGGAGGGAGAATGGAATTCTGGGCTGGAAAAGGAGCAAATATTAGACACCTATTCTGCACAACTCCAAAAGTCCTGAAACTCCACGAAAGTTATTTTTGGAAATAATAAAAAATATTGAGCAGAAGAAATACGTCAGGGGGGCCACCTGTTGGGAATCGTAGCATAATTTAAAATTTTCCTACATTCACCAAGATGCATCTATGGAGTCTACTAGCAACGAGGGGAAAGGAGTGCATCTACATACCCTTGTAGATCGCGAGCAGAAGCGTTCCAATGAACGTGGATGACGGAGTCGTACTCGCCGTGATCCAAATCACCGATGACCGAGTGCCGAACGGACGGCACCTCCGCGTTCAACACACGTACGGTGCAGCGACGTCTCCTCCTTCTTGATCCAGCAAGGGGGAAGGAGAGGTTGATGGAGATCCAGCAGCACAACGGCGTGGTGGTGGATGTAGCAGGTCTCCAGCAGGGCTTCGCCAAGCTTCTGCGAGAGAGAGAGAGAGAGAGAGAGAGAGAGAGGTGTTGCAGGGGAGGAGGGAGGCGCCCAAGGCTGTGTGTTGCTGCCCTCCCTCCCCCCACTATTTATAGGACCCCTGGGGGGGCGCCAGCCCTTGGGAGATCAGATCTCCAAGGGGGGCGGTGGCCAAGTGGGGGGAAGAGGGTGCCTTGCCCCCCAAGGCAAGGGGGAAGCTCCCCCCCTAGGGTTCCCAACCCTAGGCGCATGGGGGGAGGCCCAAGGGGGGCGCCCCAGCCCACTAAGGGCTGGTTCCCTTCCACTTTCAGCCCACGGGGCCCTTCGGGACAGGTGGCCCCACCCGGTGGACCCCCAGGACCCTTCCGGTGGTCCCGGTACAATACCGGTAACCCCCGAAACTTTCCCGGTGGCCGAAACTTGACTTCCTATATATAATTCTTCACCTCCGGACCATTCCGGAACCTCTCGTGACGTCCGGGATCTCATCCGGGACTCCGAACAACTTTCGGGTTTCCGCATACATATATCTCTACAACCCTAGCGTCACCGGACCTTAAGTGTGTAGACCCTACGGGTTCGGGAGACATGCAGACATGACCGAGACGACTCTCCGGTCAATAACCAACAGCGGGATCTGGATACCCATGTTGGCTCCCACATGCTCCACGATGATCTCATCGGATGAACCACGGTGTCGAGGATTCAATCAATCCGTATGCAATTCCCTTTGTCAAACGGTATGTTACTTGCCCGAGATTCGATCGTCGGTATCCCAATACCTTGTTCAATCTCGTTACCGGCAAGTCTCTTTACTCGTACCGCAATGCATGATCCCGTGACTAACGCCTTAGTCACATTGAGCTCATTATGATGATGCATTACCGAGTGGGCCCAGAGATACCTCTCCATCACACGGAGTGACAAATCCCAGTCTCGATCCGTGCCAACCCAACAGACACTTTCGGAGATACCCGTAGTGCACCTTTATAGTCACCCAGTTACGTTGTGACGTTTGGCACGCCCAAAGAACTCCTACGGTATCCGAAAGTTGCACGATCTCATGGTCTAAGGAAAAGATACTTGACATTGGAAAAGCTCTAGCAAACAAAACTACACGATCTTTTATGCTATGCTTAGGATTGGGTCTTGTCCATCACATCATTCTCCTAATGATGTGATCCCGTTATCAATGACATCCAATGTCCATAGTCAGGAAACCATGACTATCTGTTGATCAACGAGCTAGTCAACTAGAGGCTTACTAGGGACAGGTTGTGGTCTATGTATTCACACATGTATTACGATTTCCGGACAATACAATTATAGCATGAATAATAGACAATTACCATGAACAAAGAAATATAATAATAATCATTTATTATTGCCTCTAGGGCATATTTCCAACAGTCTCCCACTTGCACTAGAGTCAATAATCTAGTTCACATCACCATGTGATTAACACTCACTGGTCACATCACCATGTGACCAACATCTAAAGAGTTTACTAGAGTCAACAATCTAGTTCACATCACTATGTGATTATCACTCAATGTGTTCTGGTTTGGTCATGTTATGCTTGTGAGAGAGGTTATTAGTCAACGGGTCTGAACCTTTCAGAACCGTGTGCTTTACGAATATCTATGTCATCTTTGTGGATGCTACCACGCGCTATTTGGAGCCATTTCAAATAACTGCTCTACTATACGAATCCGGTTTACTACTCAGAGTCATCCGGATTAGTGTCAAAGTTCGCATCGACGTAACCCTTTACGACGAACTCCTTTCCACCTCCATAATCGAGAAAATTCCTTAATCCACTAGGTACTAAGGATAAGTTCGACCGCTGTCATGAGATCCTTTCCCGGATCACCATTGTACCCTCTTGACCAACTCATGGCAAGGCACACTACATGTGCGGTACACAGCATAGCATACTATAGAGCCTATGTCTAAAGCATAGGGGACGACCTTCGTCCTTTCTCTATCTTCTGCTGTGGTCAGGTCTTGAGTCTCACTCAATACTCACACCTTGTAACACAGCCAAGAACTCCTTCTTTGCTGATCTATTTTGAACTCTTTCAAAATCATGTCAAGGTGTGCTGTCTTTTGAAAGTATCATCGGGCGTCTTGATCTATCTCTATGGATCTTGATGCCCAATATGTAAGTAGCTTTATCCAGGTCTTCCTTTGAAAAACTCCTTTCAAACAACCCTTTATGCTTTCCAGAAATTTTACATCATTTCGGATCAACAATATGTCATTCACATATACTTATCAGAAATGTTGTAGCGCTCCCACTCACTTTATTGTAAATACAAGTTTCTAACAAACTTTGTATAAACCCAAAAACTTTGATCACCCCATCAAAGTGTATATTCTGACTCCGAGATGCTTGCTCTAATCCATGGAAGGATCGCTGGAGCTAGCATACCTTTTAGCATCCTTAGGATCGACAAAACCTTTCTGATTGTATCACATACAACCTTTCCTTACGAAAACTGGTAAGGAAACTTGTTTTGACATCCATGTGCCAGATTTCATAAATGTAGCTAATGCTAACATGATTCCGACGGACCTAAGCATCGCTACGGATGAGAAAAACTCATCGTAGTCAACTCCTTGAACTTGTGAAAATACTCTTTGCCACAAGTCGAGCTTCATAGACGGTAACATTACCGTCCACGTCCGTCTTCTTCTCAAAGATCCATTTATCTCGGATTTCATGGTTTCTAACCATTTGTCGGAATATGGGCCCACCATCGCTTCTCCATAGCTCGTAGGTTCAGTATTGTCCAACAACATGATATCTCAGACAGGATCACGTACCACTCTGAAGTAGCACGCATCCTCGTCGTCCTACGAGGTTTGGTAGTGACTTGATCCGAAGTTTCATGATCACTATCATAAGCTTCCACTTCAATTGGTGTAGGTGCCACAGGAACAACTTCCTGTGCCCTGCTACACACTAGTTGAAGCGACGGTTCAATAACCTTATCAAGTCTCCACCATCCTCCCACTCAATTCTTTCGAGAGAAACTTTTCCTCAAGAAAGGACTCGTTTCTAGAAGCAATTACTTTTGCTTCCAGATCTGAAATAGGAGGTATACCCAACTGTTTTTGGGTATTCTATGAAGATGCATTTATCCGCTTTGGGTTCGAGCTTATCAGCCTGAAACTTTTTCACATAAGCATCGCAGCCCCAAACTTTTAAGAAACGACAACTTAGGTTTCTATAAACGGTGTCGTCTCAACGGAATTGCGTGGTGCCCCTTTTAAAGTGAATGCGGTTGTCTCTAATGCCTAACCCATAAATGATAGTGGTAATTTGATAAGAAACATCATGGTATGCACCATATCCAATAGGGTGCAGTTATGATGTTCGGACACACCATCACACTATGGTGTTCCAGGCGGTATTAATTGTGAAACACTTTCCACAATGTCTCAATTGTGTGCCAAACTCGTATCTCAGATACTCATCTCTATGATCATATCACAGACATTTTATCCTCTTGTCACGACGATCTTCAACTTCACTCTGAAATTACTTGAACCTTTCAATAATTCAGACTAGCGTTTCATCAAGTAAATACACTCAGCATCTACTCAAATCATCTGTGAAGTAAGAACATAACGATGTCCACTGCATGCCTCAGCACTCATTGGACTGCGTACATCAAAATCTATTACTTCCAATAAGTTGCTCTCTTGTTCCATCTCACTGAAAACGAGGACTTTCAGTCATTTTGCCCATGTGGTATGATTTGCATGTCTCAAGTGATTCATAATCAAGTGAGTCCAAACGATCCATCTGTATGGAGTTTCTTCATGCATATATACCAATAGACATGGTTCGCATGTCTCAATCTTTTCAAAAATGAGTGAGTCCAAAGATCCACCTACATGGAGCTTCTTCATGCGTTCTACACCAATATGACTCAAGTGGCAGTGCCACAAGTATGTGGTACTATCATTACTATCTTATATCTTTTGGCATGAACATGTGTATCACTACGATCGAGATTCATTTTAGGTGCAAGACCATTGAAGGTATTATTCAAATAAACAGAGTAACCATTATTCTCCTTAAATGAATAACCGTTTTGCGGTAAACATAATCCAATCATGTTCAACGCAAACACCAAATCTCGATGGTAGAGGGAGCATGTGATGCTTGATCACATCAACCTTGGAAACACTTCCAACACATATCGTCATCTCACCTTTAGCTAGTCTCCGTTTATCCCGCAGCTTTTATTTCGAGTTACTAACACTTAGCAACCGAACCGGTATCTAATACCCTGGTGCTGCTAGGAGTACTAGTAAAGTACACATTCATATAATGTATATCCAATATACTTCTGTCGACCTTGCCTGCCTTCTCATCTACCAAATATCTAGGGTAGTACTGCTTCAGTGACCGTTCCTCTCATTACAGAAGCACTTAGTCTCGGGTTTGGGTTCAACCTTGGGATTCTTCACTAGAGCAGCAAACGACTTGCTGTTTCATGAAGTATCCCTTTTGCCCTTGCCCTTCTTAAACTAGTGGTTTTACTAACCATCAACAATTGATGCTCCTTCTTGATTTCTACTCTCGCGGTGTCAAACATCGCGAATAGCTCAAGGATCATCATAACTATCCTTGATATGTTATAGTTCATCACGAAGCTCTACTAGCTTGGTGGCAGTGACTATGGAGAACTATCACTATCTCATCTGGGAGATTAACTCCCACTCGATTCAAGCGATTGTGGCACTCAGACAATCTGAGCACACGCTCAACGATTGAGCTTTTCTCCCTTAGTTTGCAGGCTTAAGAAACTTGTCAGAGGTCTCATACCTCTTGACGTGGGCACTAGTCTGAAATCCCAATTTCAGACTTCGGAACATCTTCACATGTTCTGCGACGTTTCAAAAACGTCTTTGGTGCCACAATTCTAAACCGCACTGAACTATCACGTAGTCATCAAAACGTGTATGTCAGATGTTTCGTAACATCTACAGATGACGCTGAGGTTCAGCACACCGAGCGGTGCATTAAGGACATAAGCCTTCTGTGCAGCAATGAGGACAATCCTCAGTTTACGGACCCAGTCCGCATAATTGCTACTACCAACTTTCAACTAAATTTTCTCTAGGAACATATCTTAACTAGTAGAACTAAAGCGCAAGCTATGACATAATTTGCAAATACCTTTTTGACTATGTTCATGATAATGAAGTTCATCTGATTATGAACTCCCACTCAGATAGACATCCCTCTAGTCATCTAAGTGAAACATGATCCGAGTTTAACTAGGCCGTGTCTGATCATCACGTGAGACGGACTAGTCAAGATCGGTGAACATCTCCATGTTGATCGTATCTTCTATACGACTCATGCTCGACCTTTCGGTCCTCCGTGTTCCGAGGCCATGTCTGTACATGCTAGGATCGTCAAGTCAACCTAAGTGTATTGCGTGTGTTCCGAGGCCATGTCTGTACATGCTAGGCTCGCCAACACCCGTTGTATTTGAACATTAGAATCTATCACACACGATCATCACGTGGTGCTTCGAAACAACGAACCTTCGCAACGGTGCACAGTTAGGGTGAACACTTTCTTGAAATTATTATAAGGGATCATCTTACTTACTACCGTCGTTCTAAGCAAATAAGATGCAAAAACATGATAAACATCACATGCAATCAAATAGTGACATGATATGGCCAATATCATCATGCTCCTTTGATCTCCATCTTCGGGGCACCATGATCATCTTCGTCACCGGCATGACACCATGATCTCCATCATCATGATCTCCATCATTGTGTCTTCATGAAGTCGTCACGCCAACGATTACTTCTACTTCTATGGCTAACGCGTTTAGCAACAAAGTAAAGTAATTTACATGGCGCTATTCAATGACACGCAGGTCATGCAAAATAATAAAGACAACTCCTATGGCTCCTGCCGGTTGTCATACTCATCGACATGCAAGTCGTGATTCCTATTACAAGAATATGATCAATCTCATACATCACATATATCATTCATCACATCTTCTGGCCATATCACATCACATAGCACATGCTGCAAAAACAAGTTAGACGTCCTCTAATTGTTGTTGCAAGTTTTTACGTGGTTTGTAGGTTTCTAGCAAGAACGTTTTCTTACCTACGTATGACCACAACGTGATTTGCCAATTTCTATTTACCCTTCATAAGGACCCTTTTCATCGAATCCGTTCCGACTAAAGTAGGAGAGACAGACACCCGCTAGCCACCTTATGCATCTAGTGCATGTCAGTCGGTGGAACCTGTCTCACGTAAGCGTACGTGTAAGGTCGGTTCGGCCCGCTTCATCCTAAAATGCCGCCGAAACAAGAAACGACTAGTAGCGGCAAGAAGAATTGGCAAACTCAGCGCCCACAACTGCTTTGTGTTCTACTCGTGCATAGTAACTACGCATAGACCTGGCTCTGATACCACTATTGGGAATCGTAGCATAATTTAAAATTTTCCTACATTAACCAAGATGCATCTATGGAGTCTACTAGCAACGAGGGGAAAGGAGTGCATCTACATACCCTTGTAGATCGCGAGCAGAAGCGTTCCAATGAACGTGGATGACGGAGTCGTACTCGCCGTGATCCAAATCACCGATGACCGAGTGCCGAACGGACGGCACCTCCGCGTTCAACACACGTACGGTGCAGCGACGTCTCCTCCTTCTTGATCCAGCAAGGGGGAAGGAGAGGTTGATGGAGATCCAGCAGCACGACGGCGTGGTGGTGGATGTAGCAGGTCTCCGGCAGGGCTTCGCCAAGCTTCTGCGAGAGAGAGAGAGAGGTTTTGCAGGGGAGGAGGGAGGCGCCCAAGGCTGTGTGTTGCTGCCCTCCCTCCCGCCACTATTTATAGGACCCCTGGGGGGGCGCCAGCCCTTGGGAGATCAGATCTCCAAGGGGGGCGGTGGCCAAGTGGGGGGAAGAGGGTGCCTTGCCCCCCAAGGCAAGGGGGAAGCTCCCCCCCTAGGGTTCCCAACCCTAGGCGCATGGGGGGAGGCCCAAGGGGGGCGCCCCAGCCCACTAAGGGCTGGTTCCCTTCCACTTTCAGCCCACGGGGCCCTTCGGGACAGGTGGCCCCACCCGGTGGACCCCCAGGACCCTTCCGGTGGTCCCGGTACAATACCGGTAACCCCCGAAACTTTCCCGGTGGCCAAAACTTGACTTCCTATATATAATTCTTCACCTCCGGACCATTCCGGAACCTCTCGTGACGTCCGGGATCTCATCCGGGACTCCGAACAACTTTCGGGTTTCCGCATACATATATCTCTACAACCCTAGCGTCACCGGACCTTAAGTGTGTAGACCCTACGGGTTCGGGAGACATGCAGACATGACCGAGACGCCTCTCCGGTCAATAACCAACAGCGGGATCTGGATACCCATGTTGGCTCCCACATGCTCCACGATGATCTCATCGGATGAACCACGGTGTCGAGGATTCAATCAATCCGTATGCAATTCCCTTTGTCAAACGGTATGTTACTTGCCCGAGATTCGATCGTCGGTATCCCAATACCTTGTTCAATCTCGTTACCGGCAAGTCTCTTTACTCGTACCGCAATGCATGATCCCATGACTAACGCCTTAGTCACATTGAGCTCATTATGATGATGCATTACCGAGTGGGCCCAGAGATACCTCTCCGTCACACGGAGTGACAAATCCCAGTCTCGATCCGTGCCAACCCAACAGACACTTTCGGAGATACCCGTAGTGCACCTTTATAGTCACCCAGTTACGTTGTGACGTTTGGCACACCCAAAGCACTCCTACGGTATCCGGAAGTTGCACGATCTCATGGTCTAAGGAAAAGATACTTGACATTGGAAAAGCTCTAGCAAACGAAACTACACGATCTTTTATGCTATGCTTAGGATTGGGTCTTGTCCATCACATCATTCTCCTAATGATGTGATCCCGTTATCAATGACATCCAATGTCCATAGTCAGGAAACCATGACTATCTGTTGATCAACGAGCTAGTCAACTAGAGGCTTACTAAGGACAGGTTGTGGTCTATGTATTCACACATGTATTACGATTTCCGGACAATACAATTATAGCATGAATAATAGACAATTACTATGAACAAAGAAATATAATAATAACCATTTATTATTGCCTCTAGGGCATATTTCCAACACCACCACCTGTCCACGAGGGTGGGAGGCGCGCCCTACCCCCCTGGGCGCACCCTCCTGCCTCGTGGGCCCCCTGTTGGCCCTCCGGTGCCCATCTTCTGCTATATGAAGTCTTTCGTCCGAAGAAAAATCATAAGCAAGCTTTCGGGACGAGACTCCGCCGCCACGAGGCGGAACCTTGGCGGAACCAATCTAGGGCTCCAGCAAAGCTGTTCTGCCGGGGACACTTCCTTCCGGGAGGGGGAAATCATCGCCATCGTCATCACCAACGCTCCTCTCATCGGGAGAGGGCAATCTTCATCAACATCTTCACCAGCACCATCTCCTCTCAAACCCTAGTTCATCTCTTGTATCCAATTCTTGTCTCCAAGTCCGGGAATGGTGCCTATGGGTTGCTAGTAGTGTTGATTACTCCTTGTAGTTGATGCTAGTTGGTTTATTTGGTGGAAGATCATATGTTCAGATCCTATATGCATATTAATACCCCTCTGATTATGAACATGAATATGCTTTGTGAGTAGTTACGTTTGTTCTTGAGGACATGGGAGAAGTCTTGCTATTAGTACTCATGTGAATTTGGTATTCGTTCGATATTTTGATGAGATGTATGTTGTCTATCCTCTAGTGGTGTTATGTGAACGTCGACTACATGACACTTCACCATTATTTGGGCCTAGAGGAAGGCATTGGGAAGTAATAAGTAGATGATGGGTTGCCAGAGTGACAGAAGCTTAAACCCTAGTTTATGCGTTGCTTCGTAAGGGGCTGATTTGGATCCATATGTTTCATGCTATGGTTAGGTTTACCTTAATACTTTTGTTGTAGTTGCGGATGCTTGCAATAGAGGTTAATCATAAGTGGGATGCTTGTTCAAGTAAGAACAGCACCCAAGCACCGGTCCACCCACATATCAAATTATCAAAGTACCGAACGCGAATCATATGAACGTGATGAAAACTAGCTTGACGATAATTCCCATGTGTCCTCGGGAGCGCTTTTCTCTATATAAGAGTTTTTCCAGGCTTGTCCTTTGCTACAAAAAGGATTGGGCCACCTTGCTGCACTTCATTTAATTTCGTTACTTGTTGCTCGTTACAAATTATCCTATCACAAAACTATCTGTTACCTACTATTTCAGTGCCTGCAGAGAATACCTTGCTGAAAACCGCTTATCATTTCCTTCTGCTCCTCGTTGGGTTCGACACTCTTACTTATCGAAAGGACTACGATAGATTCCCTATACTTGTGGGTCATCAGCGGCGCACACCGGCGGGGACGGCCGGGACAAGGATAGGCCGAGGCGCAGCTGCTGGCCGGGAATCTTCGACGGGGAAGCACCAGCGAGGAGGAGGTGCTCGGGCGGCGGCTTGGGGTCGAGCTCCTCTCGATATGGATTGAGGAGGGAGCGGGAGGCGTGGCTGCGGGCCGCCAGGGATGGCTGGTTGTGGTGGAGGAGGAAAGCGAGGAGAAGGGAGGGTGCTGGTTGGTTGGGGTCGCGAGGAGACGAGGATGAGCGCTCCTGCTCAGGGCCTTGGGCGGCTTCACGATCCACGGAGATCGAGGAGGAGAAGAGGTAGGCTTCGGGCGCCTTGGCAAGAAGCAGAGGAGGAGCTCGGTATCGAGGCTGCTGCAATTTGGGCAGCGCACAGAACGAGGGAGGTGGTCGGAGATCTGGTTGGTGGAATGGATCGGGAGGGGATCGAGGGGAGGAGGTGGTTGGCCCGATGGATTTTTGGATCGGGAGCGATCCCAAGGAAGAGAGTGGCGGCAGGCGATGGGACAAGGGGGCTAGATTTTAGGGTTAGACTAGATTAGGTTAGGGGCTGCTCTATCCAGAAACAAGAAACCGCAGTAGCACCGGGCTCTCTGAGAGTTTAGCACTTCTCGGCCGTCCGATCGTTTGCTTGATGTTGTTTGGACCGTCAGATCTCGCTCCGGATGGATATCGACCATGGGATCGAGCTCGAGCTCCTGTCGCAATGGATAGTTACTCCCGCGATGAAAGATCTCGTGCCACCGCGTGTAAAATCGGTGCCCTCCCAAGGGCATTTTAGTCATT
>NC_057796.1:125289913-125311693 GCF_018294505.1 Triticum aestivum | reverse complement strand
GTGGCCGATGACCGCGGCCCGCCATCCCGCCCCGCCCGCCGCGGTGGCCATGGACGAGCTCGAGCTCGACGGGGGAGCAACGGGGAGAGGAACATGAGGCTATGGGGGAGGAAGAAGATGGCCCCCTCGTTCCCAAGGTTGGTCTTCACGTCAACTGTGATGGATTCACTGTGCAACGCCGGTGTTCCTTGTTCTTGCCGTCGTTGCACTAGATCTGATGGTGCATTCAGCAATTTGTTGGTAGGCATTTATTTTGCCCCGTTCTTGGTCATTTCCTGCAGCTTAACCGTGATTTTGTCTCTGATTTTGCTGCGGATTGATCCATCGTTTGCAGGTGCTCGTTCTTCTCGTCAGTTCCTTGCTTGATCTGTGCCAGCCTGCTGCGTCTTCATCCAGGGATATACAGGTCGACTGCTTTTCCTCTCCTTCTTTGTGCTTCTCTTCTTTCCAGACCTAGGGTTACATTTGTGAAGTACTGTATATTCCTTGTCTTTTCTATATGAGTACGCTGCTAGATTCGGTCTATTATGTGCAGGCTGGCCAATGAGAGGCAAAGGGTATTATTCCCTCGTTGTATTTATGTGGTGTCCTATCTTCCTTAGTTGTTTTTCCCTGGATTATAGGTGTGTGCTTCTTGTTCCTTGTCTGGATCGTGCTAGGCCCTAGGATTTTTTTGTTCATTTGCACATGATTCTGGGTGCTTTTGTTCTTTTCTTTGTTTTGTTTACTATTTATTTTTGGTTTTATACCAATAGCCTGCTGATTTGTCGGTTGGCCCTGCTCGTCCTCTGTTGTGATATTGAGGCATGTAGGCTTCAATTTAATGTTGCCCATTTGAGTTATGTTGCTTAGTTTAGGTTTGTTTACTATGTTAATTAGATTTCTAATTTAGTGATTATACCTCCTTTGGTTTTTTATGGAATTTGGATATACGTGCCTTTGCTACCTATTCAGTCAATGATCTGCTCAGTTTTAGTTTCTTTTGGCTTGTGCTTTATATAGCTTTCTGGTCTCTCCTTCCGGCCTACCATACTGTTTTATAATTTGTCTCCATTCACAAACCTAGGCTTAGTCAGTGTTATACCGTATTAGGTTATGTGTTCTGCCCAGCAGCGTATTTATCTGTGCTTCTTCATTTGTCCAGAGAGTCTGATTAGAGAAAGGTCAGTTCACCTCTGTAGCTTTTGTTTTTTAATTAGTCAGCATGTGCAGGTTCATATAGCAGTACACATGTGTGAATAGAAACTCTTCATGCAAGGTGGCAGTAAAAGGCCTTTCGATTTTACCTTCGGCACTACAAGCAGCCAATTGATAGGCCCATTGCTTGCATGATGATAAATTTTGACCACAAGAATGTCCTAACAAATCTTATCTTTGATTACAGCTAAAAGAGAGCTGACTAGGCCCGCCTGGGAAAGCAGGTAAGCACATTCATGTCTGGTGTGTCAGATCTGCTAAATTGAACTCTTGCACTTCAAGATAGATTTCCATATATTATTACTTTTGACTGACAACAAGTTCATAAATTGTTGCTCTGTAGTGATAATACTCTTAGATTATTTCAGCCTTATTGATTTGAATGCTGAAATATCTTTCTGACCCTATACAAAAAATATTGTTTTGTGTAAATAATGCATCGCATATTTTTTACCGTTGGCAGATAAATTATTTATGTATAGCTACTACCAGATTATCAGAATAATAAATCTATCACTCGCTCCAATTATTTGTAATTCTGGATTAGGCTTTTCTTATCTAAACTACTTGATGTGACAAAATATCTTAAACAAGCTCTGTGATTTGTATGCTCTCTTATATTATCAAAGAAAATAAAATGATTGCACTTATATTATATGTTTGATAGTTCCTTTATACCCCGAAAGAAAAAAGAGCCGGCTAACAAAACTCTGCGAATGTTGAATAATGCAATGTATAATAATTTTGGGGACCTTTTTCTTTCTTTGTTGCTCAGCTAGCTTGTTGTTCTTACCTTCTCTTCTGATTAACCATATGATTATGTCATGTCACTTACATATTGTGCTTTTCTTTCTTTAGATTGAATATGGAGAGAATTATCCAGAAAGATGAGACGAGTTGAGCTAGAGCCGCTCTCAGCAATTTGAGTGATCTAGCCGTCCATTTCGCTTCCTCACTGGTTGGACGGCGTTCAGGCGCAACCTTGGTGCCCACTGAGTACTGTCTCGGCTACAACCTCCCTCTGTGAGCTCCATCTTCCCCTGCTCTGCTTCAACTACTATATGGGACATGGCCAGGGCTATGATGACCAGATATGGCTGATATAGGCATGCTCTCGAGCAATTGAGGCACTTGTGGGTATTAATTTGGATCCTCCCTCGTTTCTTTGAGTTGTTTTGATCACGTTCTTATTTTAGTGGCTCTGTCCTTGGATGGTCATTTCTGATGAGTGATAACCAGGGCAGTTTTGTCGGATGTGGGGTTCCGGCAAAACCCTTAAGGTTCAAACTCTGGGGTGCGCGCGGAGTTCTTTCCCTCCTACCGATCCACGCCCTAGCTCGCTAAGATCTCGCGGACGAACTCGGCGAACTCGCAACACAGAAAGACACGAGATTTATACTGGTTCGGGCCACCGTTGTGGTGTAATACCGTACTCCAGTGTGTGGTGGTGGATTGCCTCTTGGGCTGATGAAGAACAGTACAAGGGGAAGAACAGCCTCCTGAGGTTGAGGTGTTCTTGTGCTCTGCGGACTTGTGTGGGTGAGATGCTTCTGAATGAGTTCAACCTGCCTCTACTGTGGTTCAACCTGCCTCTACTTATATAGGCCCTGGTCCTCTCCCCAAATATTGAGCGGGAAGGGATCCAACAACGGCGGGCAAATTTGAAAGGGGACAGCTAGTACAAGCTATCCTGACAAAAGTGGTCTTCGCCTGCAAAAGGCTCTGGTGATGACGCCGTCTTGGGCTCCATGGTGACCTCCGTCTTGCCGTCCTGCCAGCCTTGGTCTCGTTGCACTGATATGGTAATCTTTGCCTGATGCCTCGGTACTTCGCCCTGCGCTTGCCCCCTTGGCACCAAAGAGGAAACAAGGACGCTGCGCGCGCTGGCGCCCGCCTGGTGTCGATCGTCATGGCTCATGTCACGAGAGCCTCGCGAGGTTCGCCCCGCCTTGATATCTCCGCTCCTCGTCAGGCAGCCTGGTGAGGCCGCTCCTGAGGAGGTCCTGCATTGATGAAGGTGGGCCGTACAGGCCTGCTAGCAAAGCCATGCCGTGGGCCGCAGGCAGGCAAGTCTGGGGACCCCCGTTCCCAGAACGCGGACAGTAGCCCCCGGGCCCAAGGTGCGCTCGGGCTTGGCTTCGAGGCGAAGCCAAAGGTCAAGTATGGAGCGCCGCGGGCCCCAAAAGCCTGCGGCCTTGGTTGACACATGGCGGTTGATTAGACGTGGGCGTCTCCACTTCCCCATGCTGCCTCGGCAACTGCCCGACTTGACAAGTCCCTGCGACATGCAAGGAAAACCATCATTACCTGTGATCGTGGGAGGCGCCGGTTGGCCTTCTTTCGCTATAAATGGGAAGGGGGCGGAGGCCCCGTCGCCCATCTCTCCCTTGCTCGCTTGCTTCTTCCTCCTTGCTCCTCTGCTTGCAACAATGGCGCCCATCCGAAGGTTCTCCGCTGAAGAGAAAGGAAAGGCCCCCCGCGATGATCCGGGGCCGCTCCCACCGAAGAAGAGGTCGGTCCATCGTCGCGACGAAGCGGCGATGCAGGTGGTGACGAGGCCTTGGTGCGAGCGGCCTCCTCCAGGGTACCCGCTTCCCTTGTACGCCCGAGCCGAGGGCTCAGGAGGGCGGAGCGACGAGCGGCGCCGCCCGCGCCGCGCTCGTGGCCGCCGCGCAACGGCGATGCGTGCCGTTGCTCCTGGAATCCACGCCGCGGACTCCTCGCGCGAGTTGGTGCTATGGGCGCCGATGCCCCCAAGCTCCTGGATACGCTTCCCGCGATTCTTCTCCGACGCGATGCCGCCGAGGGGGCCTCTCAAGCTCTGGTTGCAGCATGCCGACTACAACGCTCCGGCGACCGGAGCGGAGATCAAAGCGATCCCCACCGGCAAGATCTTCATGACCCGCGGCTGGGGCGAGGTTGCGCGGGTCTGCCGTGCGGAAGGCGCCCTCGCGATCCACTTTGAGTACGACGGCGCCTCCACGCTCTTCTTCAAGGTCTTCGACGCGGAGGGCCGCCGCCTGGAGTGTTGCCCTGGAGGGGAGCGACAGGCTGACGCGCGCTCCGCTCGTGGCTACTCCAGTAGCAGCAGCCCCTCGGAGTCTAGCGATTCTCCTGAGCTTTACGAGACTCCGGAGACGAGCGACGACATCTACGTGCCCCCGAGCTCTCGCCGGGCTCGGAGCAGAGCTGCGGTGCCCAGCCGCCGCCGCCGCTGATCTGGATGGGGTCGGCGCCGGCCTCCCGTGGCCCACTATTGATGATGGCGTCCGCCACGGGAGGGTGTAGATAGGATTCCTCTTAGTTCTTGCTTTTGTTCCCTGCGAAGAATCAGGAAGTACCCCGTGGGGGTGTAAAGGGTTTGTAATGTCTTTTGCGTATGTATTCCCCGTTATGAAAATTTGCGAACGCATGTCCTGTTCAGGCTCGGTCTCCCCTTTCCAACCTCGCAATAACTTGTTGCTCTACGCTAACAGGTCCCGGTCCCCAGGCAGGCTGCAGCCGTCGCTGGTATGCCAGGTCGCGTGCCGTGGTCAAGGCCAGGAGGTGAGCGGCCTGAGGTCCAGTAAGAGCCCCTGAGGCGCGATGCTCAGGAGGTCCCCTTTAGCGCTCAAGCGGCCATGGTAAGGCAAGAAAGGGAGGCGACGTGGCCGCAACAGGGATGCGGCGAGCGCAACCACCTAGGCTCCAATGACTAGCCAATCTGAACATGAGACTTATCTTGCCGATTCTGAGTCGATTCCTTGTGGTGCGCTGGGCCTGTGCGCAACTGTCTGCAGCGTAGCTAGGTTAGGCCCGTACGGGTCCTCCCCCTTCCAATGCTTTCCTTTGTGCTCTACGTCCTCAGGTCCCGGCCCTCGAGCGATCTTAGCCGCCGCTGGTATGCCAGGTCGCGATGCCGTGGTCAAGGCCAGGGGTGAGGGCTGGAGAGCCAGTAAGAGCTCCTGAGTCGCGATGCTCAGGAGCCCCCCTTTTAACATGCAAGCGGATTACTTGGAAGAGGTGGGAGCTCGCGGTGCCGTCTAGTGCTATCCTCGTGATATTCCTGCAAGCCAGCACAAGGAGACACACGGTTTTGCCGTTATGGTTGCCAGCCTGCCGATGGTTGCTCCGTGAGGAGGTGAAGGCACTGCGGGCCTGATGAGGTGACGTGCGTGGGGCGTGGGGATGATGCAGCTCGTGGGGCGCCCCCAATAAGGTAAGCTAAAGACATAAGCAACAGGGATACATGCCACAGGGACGGGCCCACGCGGCCTGGGAATAATGCAGCCCGAGGGGCGCTCCCAGCTAAACGAACTTGGAAAATGTCACCTGGTTCTGTTGACGAAGGAGAGTTGGGGCAGCTGAAGGTACGCGGCGAAGGAATGGCTCCTCACGAGCCACCGGGGCCCTGAGCCTCAGGAGGCTCTGGGGGCTCAGGTGGTTCCCTGAAGACCGTCTCCATCTCTGCCAGGACGGCGTGGTACCTGGCCTCCTGAGCCGCCAGGACACGCCGCATGTTGCGCTGATAGGCTGATGCCACGCTCGGCAAGCCGAAGGGCATGCGAACGTAGCTGTGTGGTGGACCCTCGCAACGGCCCACACGCAAAGGCCAGAAAAGCTCCTGAGATGCGGCCCTGTTGAGTCCTGGAACATCGATGCAGACGCGCAGCCCGACATCCTCACCTGGATGGGGAGCCGCGCCTGGTGAGTGGCGGTCTCCGCGCATGGCCCTTGCATCTTGCAGTTCCTGAGTGGTCTTGATGATGAACTCCTGAGTGGTGGGCACTCCTTGCCCTGTGTTCTCCTGAGGGAAACGTGCCACGAAGCACGCCTCCAAGTGGTGCCCAAGCGCCTCCCTCGTGATGTTGGCAAGGTCTGAGGCCCTCCAGAAGAGAGCCCCCGAGCCCTGCCCGAGGAGGGCGCCGGGCGCGCCTTCCTATGCGATGGAGGGAGGCGCCCCTCGAGCGGGCGCTGATCCTGACGAGGCTCCAGCTGCGTCGCCACCCTCCTGAGGTCTGGCACGGCGCAACTGCTTCTTCTTCTTGGGGAGGGCCTCAGGAGGGCCCTTGCTTTTGCTGTCGGGGTCGTCGATTGCTGTAGCTTGGAAGGCGCGCTCGAGGGAGCACACCGCATCTCTCTCTTCACATGGGGCCGTGATGATTCCGCCGCTTCCCAGCATCTTGAGGACGTTGTAGCCGTGGTGGGTCACCGCCATGAACTTGGCCAGGGCCGGATACCCGAGGATGCCGTTGTATGGCAGGCGGATGTGCGCGACGTCGAAGTCGATGAGCTCGGTGCGGTAGTTCTTGCGTTCCCCGAAGGTGACAGGGAGGCGGACCTGCCCTATCGGTGTGGTGGAACCATCGGTCACTTCTGAGAAGGGCTTGGTAGGCTGAAGCTGCTCATACGGCACTTGGAGGTTGTCAAACGTGTCAACGGACAGGACGTTGAGCCCTGCGCCGCCGTCGATGAGGGTCTTGGTAACTTGTACATTGCTGATGACTAGTGAACAAAGCATCGGGAGGGCACCAGCGGTGGCTGCGCACTTAAGCTGATCTGCCGAGTTGAAGGTGATGGCGCACTGGGACCACCTGAGCGGGTGCGTGGCCTCAAGCTTGGGGAGGACAGCATTCACTTCACGAGCGAACTGTTTGAAGATACGCTGCAGAGGCTGGGGCCTGAGCGCCGCCCAAGATGCAGGCGATTGCGCGCGGCTCCTGGAAGCCCCCAGTCCCCTCGTCTTGATGGTGGTCGTCGTTCCTTCTTGGTGGTGGCGGCAGCGGGGGAAGACCGGCGTTGCCCTTAGGACAATCCTCACGAGGCTGGTCCCTCCAGGCGCCCTCGCAAGGATGATCTTGCCAACGGTCCTCACGAGGCCTGTCGCGCCATTCCTGGCGCAGGCCACGGTCGTCCCAGTGTCCGCCTCCACGTCCTCCTCCTAGGGCGTAGCCCCGGTCGCTGCGCTCGGGGCGTCGACCAAAGTGTCCTTCGCGAATGGCTCTCAGCTCTTGACAGTCGCTGGTGTTGTGGGTGTTCAGGTTGTGGAAGACGCAGAACGGTCGGCTGCCCTTGGATGACTCGGGCTGGTCCCTGCCTCGCTTTGTATCCGGCTCCGCGGCGAGCACGGCCGCCTCCTTGCGCTTCACGTCCTTGGCCTTGGCCTTCTTCTCCTCTACACCCGCAGCTGGTAGCTCGAGGAGGGAGAGGCGCCCCTCCTCAGCTCTTGAGCACTTGGTCGCCAGGTTGAAGAGCTCCTGAGATGTGCACAGCTCCTCGTGGATAGCGAGCTCCTCCTTCATCTTGATGTCGCGGACGCCGTCAGAGAACGCGGAGATGATGGCCTCGTCCGTGACCTTGGGGATTTTGAGGCGAGTGTTGTTGAAGTGCTGGATGTACTTCTGGAGGGTCTCTCCTGGTTGTTGCTTGATGCGCGCAGGTCACCCGCGGCCGGCGGGCGGTCGCGAGTGCCCTGGAAGTTGGCGACGAAGCGGTCGCGCATCTCGTCCCAGGAGGAGATCGAGCCCTGAGGCAGGTTCAGGAGCCATGAACGGGCGCCGTCTTGAGTGCCATTGGGAACCAGTTCGCCATAATTTTCTAGTCGTCGTTGGCCGCCTCGATGCTCAGCTCGTAGAGCTGCAAGAACTCCGCAGGGTCGGTGGTGCCGTCGTAGCGAGGAGGCAGATTTGGCTTGAACTTGCCCGGCCAGGCGACGCTACGCAGCTCGGGGGTGAAGGCGCGGCAGCCGGGCGTGGTCGCCGGGGCCCGTCTCTTGGGTGGAGCTTGGTCTTGATGAGGTCCGCGCACTGCCACTGCAGGTATCGCGCGGTCTTGGCGAGGCAGCGCGTGGAGCGCAGGTGCAGCTTCTCGCGGCCGAGGAATTTCTTGGCAGCTTCTTTCTTCGCGCGCGGGCGCCGGGCGTGGTGGATCGCGCCGCGGGGCCGCGCGCCTTGGCGCCAAGGCACAGTATTGGGGCAGAGGTGGTGGAGGCACCCCATGAGCCACGTCGCCCGTGGCTGGCGGAGGGCGAGGCAGAGAGTGGGACGGTGCCGGGGAGCCCCCTGCGGCGCGGACGAGCTCGGCGGCGCGGTCGAGCCAGTCCTCGTAGAGGTCGTCGACTGGGCGATAGCGCAGGAGCTTGTTCGCCATGAGGAGCACGGCCTGCGCGTCCATGGGAGCGCGACGTGCGTGGGACGAGGAACCGGCCGGGGTCAGCGATGGAGTGGCGGTGCGACCGTCCTGCCGCACCGATGGGTGCAGCAAGGATGCTTGCTGCTCGTTCCCCGTCGGGCCGGTGGCGGCAGGAGACGGGGAACGACGAGGTGGGCCGCCGACGGGAGCCGTCTGAGCAACGCGGCGCTGAGGGCAGCCCGGCGCTCAGCTCGAGCGCGGCGAGCGTCCGCCATCGAGACGACGGAGCGACGGAGCGACGGATCAACGGAAGGGAAGCTACGGCGCACCCCTACCTGGCGCGCCAAATGTTGGATGTGGGGTTCCGGCAAAACCCTTAAGGTTCGAACTCTGGGGTGCGCGCGAAGTTCTTTCCCTCCTACCGATCCACGCCCTAGCTCGCTAAGATCTCGCGGACGAACTCGACGAACTCACAACACAGAAAGACACGAGATTTATACTGGTTCGGGCCACCGTTGTGGTGTAATACCCTACTCCAGTGTGGTGGTGGATTGCCTCTTGGGCTGATGAAGAACAGTACAAGGGGAAGAACAGCCTTCTGAGGTTGAGGTGTTCTTGTGCTTTGTGGACTTGTGTGGGTGAGATGGCTCTGAATGAGTTCAACCTGCCTCTACTGTGGTTCAACCTGCCTCTACTGTGGTTCAACCTGCCTCTACTTATATAGGCCCTGGTCCTCTCCCCAAATATTGAGCGGGAAGGGAGCCAACAACGGCGGGCAAATTTGAAAGGGGACAGCTAGTACAAGCTATCCTGACAAAAGTGGTCTTCGCCTGCAAAAGGCTCTGGTGATGACGCCGTCTTGGGCTCCATGGTGACCTCCGTCTTGCCATCCAGCCAGCCTTGGTCTCGTTGCACCGATATGGTAATCTTTGCCTGATGCCTCGGTACTCCGCCCCTGCACTTGCCCCCTTGGCACCAAAGAGGAAACAAGGACGCTGCGCGCGCTGGCGCCCGCCTGGTGTCGATCGTCATGGCTCACGTCACGAGAGCCTCGCGAGGTTCACCCCGCCTTGATATCTCCGCTCCTGGTGAGGCCGCTCCTGAGGAGGTCCTGCGTCGTCCGCCTCGCAAGGCTTGGCCCCTCGCGAGGGTCTTGAATGCCTTGTTGATGAAGGTGGGCCGTACAGGCCTGCTAGCAAAGCCACGCCGTGGACCGCAGGCAGGCAAGTCTGGGGACCCCCGTTCCCAGAACGCCGACAAGTTTCACCCTCGTAAGAACATATTGATCCGGTGATCCATCCAGAAATAAGACCCGTGGCAAGTTCCCTGGCTCCTCAGATCTCAGGCACCTTCGGCCATCGGATCGATTTCCTGATGCGATTTTGGCCGTCGGATCTGGCTCTGGATTGATCTCGGCTGTTGGATCGAGCCCGAACCCCTGAAGTAATTAATAGTTACTCCCACGGTGAGATATCTCGTTCCATCGCATTTGAATCACGTGCCCCATCGTCAGAAGCCATTCTTGCTAGGGCGATGATGATTAGCCGTGGCTGAAATAACTGTGCCTTTGAGCAACCGAGGCACCTGTGGGTATCAAGTTAGTCCTCCCTCTTGTCTCTAGAATCCTTTTTGATCCTGTGATACTTATTGTTCTGTCCTTGGATGGTCATTCTTATTGAGTGATAACCAGGGCAGCTCAACTGTATAAACAGATTGATCTGGTGATAAGAGGTGATGGGGGTAGATTATATGATCGAGGAAAGGCAAAATCTGAGCCCACTATGCATTGAACCCTGATCCCTTTTTATTTTGTATTTAAAGGTGTTGCTTATTTATGCTCCAGTGTTTATAGCCGTCTTATGTAAAGATTTCTTCTCTCTCATGCCTTTATTGCATATAAGTTGTTCTTGATCTTTTATTGTTTGTTGTTGGTCCTTGGTCTAATCTGGTTAAGAGTAAGTTGCACTTTGTTATTCTGGGATAAGCGATGGTTCGACAATGCTATTGGTTCTTCATGAGGAGTTCAGAGGAGGATTTCTGATATTATTTTATTGTTAACGAGTCATGCTAGTAAGCTCTCTTGCAAGTACCCACACTTCTCTCTTCCTCCTGATTAGCCTAATCTCTTTTCTATACGTGTCTACAAGCTGTGAATTACTTATGTAAGTGTTATGTTGGATCATTAGATTGTTGCAGAGATATTATGTACAGGATGCCAGGGTGTTGATTGTTCTTGCTTGCTTGCCGCTTATCTGCAAAGTGATGCGTTGCTTTTAGTTTTTCTGATTGCTTAGTTGGCTAATAAGAACATCAATGTACATGGTTGCTGTACTGCATGATATCCTATAGTACTGCTGTTCAGTGATATTAAACACAATTTGCAAGAACAAAGATAATTGTGGTACTCCGTATTTTGATAATAATAGGGACTCACTAATTACTAGGAAAAAAACAGGATCAAGTGCAGGCTTAATTTCCTCTCATGTGACAGGCCAGTTTCGGGCATTCATTTCATGCCCCAAGTCTTGTGAATTATACCCATGTCGAGATTTGCTATGGTTTATTATGTGTTTGTTTCATGTTTATTTCAGGTTTGCTTTGTGGCCTCAAATCCAATGTATCCTTTATTCTGTATTTACTGAATAAATGTCTGCATTCTGCGCTCAGTTCTGTAACATAGAAGTTTGGCGTGCTGCTTTCCATCTCCAGCTAACTGGTCCACTATTTCTCTGGTTTTGTAAAAAGGAAAATATTGTTCTTTTTGTAGCTCAGTGGTACTTATTGCCTTACAGGAGGCTGATTCTTAAATTGCCTAATTAACAAGCAACGCTTAAATGTAGATGGTTATCCTTTGCCACTCTTTAGTAATATATCTGATTTAATTTTCCATATCCTGTTAATGACAAATATGTGTATGTGTGTGGGCGTGTGTGTGTGTGTGTGTGCGCGCGCGATTGGATTAGGATTTAAAGATTGGGTCTCCTCTGATTTAGTTACATGCATATCTTCCACTATGTGGTCTTCCCCCATCCTACGGAACATATAGAATGTGTGCTCGCCCTCTATGAAAGATCAAACATTTACTTCCTCCTATTCTAATGCCGACGCTTTGCTTTTGTTATTGCAGATCGACTCGCAATGTTGAGCAGATCACCATGTTAAAAGACGGGCATTTAGAGAAGTGTGTGCTCGCCAAGGACCCAATGGGTTTGTGAAGAGTTGGCTGCACATCGTTGGTGTCCGGTGCACTAACAGGTATACATGAGGTCCGCCCCTGGTTTTACCTTGGTCTTGTAGTTAGCAAATCAAAACTTTTTGGAATGTTCGATTTTAGTTACAATTAGTTAGTCTTTCATCCATACATATCTTTGAGATTTGAGGCCAGGGTGCACGTCACAAATATGTCAACCATGATGTCAGGAGCCGCTTAATTTCCACTTCCTTTTGGGTGTGAGCATTGTTGATTGCTAATAGCAAAGAAATTTGAAAAATATGAAGAATATAAAAGTAACTTTTTTTTGACATGGCTTGATTTAATTTTTTGTGTACATGTTCTGTGATGAGATAGTCATGTCTACCAGGTCCAGTATTAGATTTTTTTTAACTCAGCACCAACAGCCCCAATTTAAATGAAATATAGATACACACAAGCTACGTTATTTAGACAACGGGATAATTATAGGTGGTCATAGATATCTTGGTCAAACCAAATAGATAAAGAACACACATGAATCCATGCTTGTGCTCTGTTTTCTATTTATCATGTATGACCAGAGTCTGTGTATATGTTGTAAGCTAGAACAGATTGTACCCACCAAAACCTATTTGTGTGTACGACCAGAGTCTGTGTGTATGTGTTGTAAGCTAGAACGGTTTTTACCCACCAAAACCTATATGTGTGTACGATGGCAGTGGGGCACGGAGGCGGGCGCGGGTTAGGGTTTTGGAGGGAGAGAGAGGTGAGGCAGGAGGAAGAGGAGAGGGGGCGGTGGGTGTCTGGGAGGAGTTGGCGGCTAAGTAGACAGATGATGTGTTTATTCATGTGTGTACTGTGTGACCTTCAATTCTATTTTTTCAAGAGTAAAAAGTCAGTTGGAGTGATAAGTGACAGGATCAGATTTCTTAGACTAACTACAGGATCAGATTTCGTGTAAATTAATTTGCAATGTTTGTTCGGCTTCGGCCATGACTTAGCATGATTAAGGTAACAGGCACAAAAAGAATCAAGTGTTTCCCCTACCAAGTGATACTGTCATTTTCCTTTACATGTCAGCTTAAATTGTGGCAACAATTTTTCCCGGTGTTTACCCTACAAGTGCTTGTCATTTTGTCTGTACTTGGGAGATTCCATGTTGGTCCATAGAGTCTGATCCATGTTGTCAAAATCATGTCGAGGTCATGACTGATTGTGCAACAAAATCTTTGGCATGATTCATAGAAATTTGTGTTTATATCATGCTTGATGCTCAGGTCTTTCACCTGAAAGTGAAGCATTTTTATTTGTATTGTCCTGCATTCTTCCTCCTTTTTGCTCTTCTATGAGCTTAATTTTTTTTCACTACATAGAACAATCATGTGCTACTTCCGTGAGCTTATTCACAAAGCTTCTAGATCACAAGAGGCTCTTTTGATGAATACAGAGTAGAATTATTTGAATTTGCATCCAGTTAAGCTGTTTCGTTCCTGTTCCTGATTCGTATTTGCATCCGCCTATTATTTGTTCCTAATAATCTACAAGTTAATACTAATGAGACTTTAGTTGTCAAGGTTTGAATAAGGTTGCAGCCAGCAGCGCTGGAAGCTCGAGACTCTGGTTCCCCTTCCAGCAGCGTGGGGCCGCCATCCCGAAGTAGCATCGGCTGAGCTCCCAACCCTGACGCTAAGCCGCGTTCCTGCCGGCCTTCCGCAGATTTGTTGAGGCCCAGTCTGACCACGAGTTCTGCTACCACAAGGTGATCGGCCAACAACTCATCTCCCCGCTGCTCTACATCCAGGTCGTGCCACCATCAACTCCCCGTCCATACCACAACTTTCTCAAGGTAATTATCTCTGAAGTACACACATACTTTTAGTTGATCCTCTTTCTAAATATGCTTGAGAATGCATGTCATTCTCTGGTTCGCTAGACATGAGGTTGTCGCCATCCCTGCTGCCACCCACACCCTTTTTATTGATATGGACGGATTGTTTCTTCCACTCCATTTTTTGTTAATTTGTGTGTTCTTAGAACCTTGCTAGATTTGATTCCTCTAAATAACTTTCCAATAACATACTGAACCATGAACTATAACTCATGTCCACATAAGGAATTAGGGGATGAACAGTTTATCATGGAGATATAAGTAAATTTAGAAGTGGCCATTGTTTCTCAATCGATATGCAATCACCTATGTAAGAAGAGCAGTTTGAGACAATAGATTTTTAAGCGTTAATTTTTTTGGTTCTTCTAGCTCAGAATTCCATTTTTTGTCTATGCAACTAAGATCAAATTTCCGATTCATTTATTGTGAAATCTTATTCTACAAGAGGCAAAAAGTCAATTCTGATAATTATTCTGATAATTTTTAATGTCAATATGTATTCGTGCCTCTGATACCCTCACAAATTTAATGGTTTCTCTTGTTATTTTTTTTGTAGTTGTATTTTGAGCATTGGCATCTCTAGCCGATCTGGGAAAGTAGGAAGCTGAGCAGGAGCAGCTCGAGGATGAAGCCAAGGTCTAAAATGTTGAATATCTCAATAAATTGGCACTGTATATCTCAGGTTCACTCGGCATCTTATACCTCAACCAGAATTCGGCTACTAAACACATCCAGTTAGTCCGAAAATAATTCTAAACCTCTGTTATTTCTCTCTCTGTCGTGTGAATTGATAGATGAACTAATCAGCAAAACGAGGGCAAGAGCCTGATGCCGTCGTAGCTATCGCCCCCTTCGGCATCCAGGAACTAGGCAAAACACCACTTTCAATGTGAGCGGTAACGAGCGGATGGGCGGCGACATCATGCACCATGGCATGATGATCAGATCAGCAACGTGATCGTTGTGCTGGAGAATGCCAAGGATCAGTTTTTTGTCGATTGTTGTGTGGGATTCTATGTCAATCTTTTTCTGGAAAATTCTATTTTGTTGATTCAAATTATTTAAGTACTTGTGAAATTTGGTATCTTTTGTAAGTAAATGTCAATGTCAAAGTGCCTTATGTATATTTCAAGTAATTCTTATAAGGTTGCCAGCAAACTTATTATTATGGTGTTGTTCTAAAGATTGAAACTTTTGGTGCCTTATGCTGCATATCATATGAAATGCATTAATAGAACTTCCTACTAACCTAAACCATGTTTACTACTAACTGATCATTACCTGTTTGACCACATAGTTGGGACCGGCACCCTCACGCCAAGGCGTGATCCCGATATAGTATATAAGGAAAGGAGGGAGTTTGGATCATCCGATAGAAATCGGACGATCAAGATAAAATGCTATGGGAGTCCAAGTAAGAAATCGAAGATGTTATAGGGATGTTTGGGGATGATCCGAACCCATCGGTAACGATAGAGCGGTTCGAGTTCGGGGAGGTATTCAGACGTGCGCCAGGGGTGTATGCACTACGCAAAGATGGGTTAGGCGGTCACAGTCAAGAGGGAAGCGAAAACCCGATTGGTCTGGAACGGTCAACAAAGGCAAAGCGGTCCGAGGGAAGGTGATGAAGGCAAAGGGGGAAACGGCAACGACGAACGAATGCAGGTTTTGTAAAATGACGACAAAGAAGTGCCGATGCAATGCAAATGATGACATGATGAATGCAACAAACAAATGAAACACGCGGCAACAATGAAAAACAAGGAAGGCGTCTGGAGCGTCGGTCACGGGTCGTCACACACATTGTCTCCACCTCTCTTCCTAATTGACGAGTATGATTCTAGGAGAGCATTCTGTAGGATGCCCCTTAAAGTTAGGTTGGACGAATAGTAATATCAGAGATAAGGGGTTACCTTAGTCCGAGGACCTAGGGTTACAAATCCTAGCTGGCTTTGTCAATGGACACAGAGTCCTTCACGAATCTGCTATCTTTGTCTTGTATGACTAGTCCTCCATGGGTCTCCCTAAATGCGTCACGGGCCGACCAATGTGGCGTAGGACGGAACCGAACCAAGGGCCTCACGTGGTGACACACCCTCTGCCCCCAGGTCTCGTTATCTTCTCACACCCACACATACCAACACAAACACCACACAAAATATTTTCTCCTCGTGCCTCTATCCCCTCCCCCTTGCATATACACACTCAAGGGCATCTCTCACCGTGACATCCTATTCGTCTCTCTCTCTCTAGACCTCTCTCATTTCTCGTGCTATCTATCACACGCCTCCCCACCGGCCCATCTATCCATGCCTCTCTCGAATACGTAATACATACACATACCTCTCTAGGCCCTGCCAAATACATCAACTACACATTCACATATGTTACATCACGTAGCCCATTAATCTAAAAATCCCTCTCTTCACATTTATTTCGCATACAACATTTCTTTTGAATAAAATCACACAAAGTGTGGCCAAAAAATTATTTTACAATTTCTACATATATACGACATTGCAAAGTTATATGGAGGAGTATGAACGTTAATTTGCATTGCATGGTGCCCTCAATGATATTTATTCCGCACTGTGAATTTTTATATTTTTATACTATATATAAAGTTAGTCATAATAGAGAGAAACGAAGAGCATCTCTCTCTCCATCGCATACACCCCCTCTACGCCCCTTTCACGTACGCACACAAACTATCTCCAGGTCCTCTATAAGTACGCCCCAGCACATTCACATATGTTTCATCTTTCTCTCGTGATATATACAGTGACGATCGTTGTATTTGAAGCGAAAGCACAATACGTGCATTGGACTTCAGAATCCACTCATTACGGTCACCATTTACGTTTTGTGGTTATTATATAGTCACGGGCTCACCGTACAACTCTGTATTTACTCAAGACACGACTAGTTGACCAGTTAAACGCTCCATGTGGCACCTCTAGTGTTGCATCACATTATCTCACTATCATTGGGCCCACCTGTCGGCGTGTATAAGAATGAAAACAAACGATAAAAAATATTGGACGGTGGTTCGAAGTCATGATCGCGGGCAGAGCGGACAAGGTGACCTTGTATTGGTATGCTAAACCGTCTGTTTTAACACACAGGAGCTGGTGTGGTGATTATTATACACACATGCACGCATGCACACGAACTGCATGCACGCAACACTCACACATACACACACAGCCACACACGCACACAACACTCACACGCACACACGCATGCATGCATGCACACACCACACGACCAACACACACGCTCACGCTCACGCTCAAGTGCTCAACCTACACGTACATGCGCACACATCAGGCCCTGACAGACACATACACAACCAGGTGGTTCCCGCACACGGGTTGGAGTCTTATCGCGCTTGCGTAAATTTGTGTTTATCTTACCTTTTTCCTATGCGAACTGACAGGTGGGACCCACAAGGAACGTGGTCAATTTAACCAATCAACATAGTGCCATGCAGACTATTTGACTGGTCAACAGAGTGCAATCCAATGCTCAACAGTGAGCAAGTGACCGTATAATCACCGCAAAACGTATATAGTGACCGTAACGAGCATATTCTGAAGTCCGGTGACCGTATTACGCTTTTCGCTTGAAATACACTGACCGCCAGTACATTTATCTCTTCTCTCGCTCTCTCTATGGAGCTGAGTAGGCCAACATGCCAATGCCTAAATTGGCGCACGCCACCCCATTATTGGTGTACTGGTTTCTTAAGGGCGAACAAGCATTCACGTCTATTGTACAAACTGTAGGTATTAGTTACAAATGCTATGAAGACGAATACAAATATTTGAATCCACTTTATGCCCAATTTCTCTCCGTAGGCCCTCCAAAAGTACATCTCTACATGTTCTCGCATGTTACATCTGACAACTATGCAATACTGCACTACTACAGTCTAACACAATAAATCATATGTGTTTTTAGTTTTATTAGATCTCATATTGTTACTTAATTATTCAACTTACATACATTAAAATTGCCTTTGAAATGTATGGCTAGTATTCTCTACCGGCGGGAAAAATACCGCCCTTGCCTGTTTAATCGGGTTTGTGTCGATGGATCGTGCGAAACAACAAAACTATAGTAGTACTACAGTCTCTACTCCTAATGGAGCAGTTGGTAGTCTCCGTCGGTCAATTTTCGTCCCACCTATCATGGTTTTTTTTCGTCCCACCTTCGTTGTTTTTTTTCGTAGATTTTTTTTCGTCCCCTACCCCCACTTCATCGGTTTATATCTCTACTCCTAATGAACGAGTTGGTTGAATAGTCTCACCACTTTCGTCTGGTTTTCTTTGTCCCACCACCAATCACCTTACCATACTGGTTTCTTATTTATCGGTTTATTTGTTTCTTTACTCTTTTATTGCAAATCAGCACTTTCCTAACATACAAAAGATCACGGATCTAATTTTTCTAATTTATCTAAATCAACCGATCCTTTCATTAATGCAATTTGTTTTAGGAAACAAATAACAGATTTTCAGGAAACAAATAATCTCTACTTCTAAAGGAGTCTGCTGTGATGGTCGGTCGGTAGTCGTTTCGTTTCGTACGTTCGCCTCGCTCGATCAGTCTCACCTCTATTCGCGCACAGTAAAAGGAAAGAGAGCGTGCATGATAAAAGGAAAGAGAAGGAAACTTCCCTCGCTTGCCGTTTGCAATTTTCTTTCTACCAAATTAACGATGCAGAGAGTTTCAAAAAAAATAATTTAACGATGCAGCCACGCTAAAGAAAACCGATGCAGCCTCCTCAAAGGAAAAACAAACGGCCCACCAACTCCCGAGTCCCGAGCGAGGGTCCCCTGCTCGTGCGCACGCCGCCGCCGTCCTTCCGTTCGAAAGCCCCACGGATGTCTCACCCCACGCCCGACCCCCACTCCGGTTTTTCTCGTACCCAGCCGCCGCGACCGGAGTCGCTTCCCTCCTCCATCCGGTGGATCGGCTCCACCCTCCCCAGAATCCCCATTCCCTTCGCTGCCTCCTGCTCCAACACCTATGGCCTGACGCCGCCGTCTCCTGGTAGGCCTACACGCCCACATGCCCAGCAACTACCGAGGTCGATGATGGAGCAGCCCCGAGACCCTCCTTGTGTTGCAGTGGGAGCGGAAGAGGCAACGCACGCCCAGGGAATCTGCTGAGAAGACGCCGTCGCCGCCGACCTTGAGGTACAGGTCTGTCTCCATGAGCTCGAGGAAGCCATGGCCGATGCATCCAACCACGGATGCCGCACCTTCGTGGCTGCCACCCTCCCTCACCGCCCTACACAACCTACTCCTCGGTCACCTCATTGCCACCGGCGGCTTCAGTATGTCGTGATCGACCATGAATCTTCTTATTGTTCGATTTTGAGATTCAATCAGTTAGGATTTCATTTGGTTCCTTATCCCCTTTTGCAGGTTTTGTGAACTCCATTTGCAGAGGGAGCTTAAGTGCAATTTCATTTCAGGGAGAGTTGGCACATATGTCTCCTTTTAGTCTGATACTTCAGACTTCAGTACACATCAATATTTCTCTGTTTTTAAGCTATGCTACAAATGCTTAAGTACAGCTTCAGGTTTCAGTTACAGTTTATGCACATTGCCATGTTCTAAACTTCTGATCCATGGAGACATAGTATGTTTTCTACAAAAATAAATCATCGTAACCTAATCTCATGCAACTTGATGTACTATGCTTTGTTGTACTGAGAAGCTGCAAAGCCTAAGCCTCATGTAAAATATAGGAGGGCATCTCTGAAGCGATGGGGTGAATGATCTACATAATTTTTGGGATGCCGTAAATCTAAATCTTACCTCTCCCTCAGCCATTCGCGATCTGGCACCCCCCTGCATATATAGATAAGTACATGGTGTTTACCATAATTTACTTTTGCCTTTATAGTAGTCTTCTTAAATGTTTACTGTTGAGTGTCTCATTTCCAGCATATTAGTAGAGGAGCCTGCAAGTTTGGATAGTTATGTTTGTTGATGGGATTCATTGTGCTGGTTAAAGTCATAATATATCAGCAGGTATGGCATGGGATTCATTGTTCTGGTTAGATGAGTAAATCATGGGACACATTTCACCGTATTGGATTATTTTGTTTAGAATTCTTTAGTCAGGTACCTTCTTTCTCTTAACACATCTCCCTCTACATGTTTTATATATTTACAACTTCCAATTTAATAGCAGATCTCAATACTTGCTTGCATGGTGTAAGAATGAAGAAGTATGTTTTATTTTGGCTCCTAGCTGTAGTCTACAACTGGGTGTTCCAAGAATTTGTTTTGGCATGGTCTTCTTTGCTACCTCTTCATGGGCGATCCTCCTTATTTGTTGGTTGATTCTCTATGCAAGAATCTTGCCTAATGGTCGAAAATATATGGTCACATATTTGCTCCAGGGATTTAATTTTAGTCAGAGCCGATCGACAAATGATCAGCCAATTAGTATAATTTTCTAGCTTAATACATGTCACGTAAGTATGTTTTCCTTAATGTGATAGGCAATGTAAATTTTGTGGGTCTCTCAGTTGCTATGAGCCTAATATAGTTAATCGGAAAGCATGATTCTGATGGAAATGCAAAAGAAACAGAACCTGAAATAATAGTTAATTGGATTGCATGATTCCAATGGAAATGCAAAAGAAACAAACCTGGAATAATAGTTAATTGGATAGCATGATCCCGATGGAAATGCAAAAGAAACATATTTTTACTACTATTGTACAACATATTTTTATTTTATTATTTTACTGCTTAAAAAGAAAGTAAATCAAGACCTTGAGGAATGCTAAAAATATATATGTAAATGAGGAAAGGAGAGCCGAAGTTCAAGGCATGTTCAGCTCCAATGACTTGCTCTCAATGAAGTGTTAGTCCTCTGAATATTTTTATTCCTCTGATCTCAAACATCGTCTACGCAAGAGTCTAAGCTTCGTCTGCCACCGCTCTTCAGTTCACGCCGTTGATGTTGTGAGGACTGGCAGCTCTTCAGTTCATGCCGCCAATGTTGTGAGGACTGGCAGGACTTCAATGGGCATGGAGGATGCAACCTAGGGCGAGGGCATCAGTGCGTTAAGTTGGCGGGGCTGCGTCGGTGGGGGGCGGCAATGGCGGCAGCACCGCCGATGTCCACCAGGATCTCTAGCCGCAACAGATCGAAGAACAACTTGGGGATATCGTGCAGCTCCTGCGTGTAGTAGATAAATCACCGCCCAGATAAATCACCGGGACACTATACCAAGTGTGTTGTTCATTGGGCCAGGATAAAAAATCTCGAGGGTGCCTCAAGTGCGACTCTAGCTATTGAAAGTCAACGAACCTGACTACTTCCGGAGTTTGATAAGGATTTACAGTGAGTTCTCATAGTGGTCTATGTGCATGATGGGATGCTGGTACTGCTGTTCTACTTTACTGCAGTTGTTATTAAGCAGATTTTGTCAAAGCAATTGCTATGTGTATGCCATTTTCTTGTTCTAGACGCGGCTGTTTTCCATGTTGTAGACATGGATATGATGATTGGTCGATGAATCAATTGATTTCTAATACTAACAATTGTGTTTCTGGCTATTCTAATACTGACAGTTTTGTTTCATTGTACAGCGTTGAAACTATTCATATGGTGATGGATGCAGCATAACCATCAGTTGAAGTAGATAATCTTCAAGGCTGTTTACCATTATCCAGGTTTATTCGAATTTAGGTTTGTAGTAATTTATTCAACATCCAGGTTTGTAGTGTTAACACTGATTTATTTAATTTCAAATTAGTACATTTCATATGTATAAAGGCATAAACATCTCTCATTTCTGAATAAGTTGTAGATGATTTCCTAGCTTTAAGTATATAGGAAACACACATTATATTCAATTCACTTGTTATCTGCACGTGTGGCAATTAATTTGGATAGGACCAGTTAAAGTACATCTCATTCAACGGCGTTTTTTGTCATGTGTTTTAAGTTTTTATTATTAGTAGCATGGGTTTCTATAGCTAGCCCAATGATGACCCCCACTTTAACCGACATGTTGTCAAGCTCAAGGCTACCAGTGAACATCCATATATAGCTCATCGGTTCATTTTCAGATCACTAGCCCTATTGTCATCGCGTCATTTTCATGATTGTCAAATGCCTAATCGATGCTCTAATTAATTCATTGCCTTCAGTTCGTGTAGCATGCTGGTAACATAATTTGGTCCATTTCATGAATGATGTGAACTAACAGAGTAGCCATAGTACCAAA
This sequence comes from Triticum aestivum, assembly GCF_018294505.1. Lineage (NCBI taxonomy): Eukaryota > Viridiplantae > Streptophyta > Magnoliopsida > Poales > Poaceae > Triticum > Triticum aestivum. The sequence goes on along the minus strand of NC_057796.1, from coordinate 125,290,042 downwards.
CCATGTGTAGCAGGGTGTAGGGAGTCTGTCGATTTTATATATGCTAATCACTGATTGCTACAGTTAGGAAGAATTTTCATCAACCACCAAAGATTGACACGTGATAACCATTGTTTTTTTCTTTGAGAT
>NC_057796.1:125272696-125289592 GCF_018294505.1 Triticum aestivum | reverse complement strand
AAACCTTAACAAATTGACCCCGTTTATAAGGGAAACCGGGCCGAAAACTGTACAAGGCACGGCCTAGCTGGCAGACATAAGACCATCAGCATGAGAGACACAAGTAGATGTGGGGTGTCGTCGAGAGATCACAATACCAGGACTTTGCAAACAGCCGAACGCATCGGCGGGCATACCGGCCCCATGGCACAACTCAGGAGCATCCACAATCAACGAGTGTCATCCCAGACACGAACCTTGACTGGGGCTCCGCCACAGAAAAACGGAACGAATAGCAGTTTGAGAGGCATCTTGCGCCATCCTTGAGCAAAGATGAGCCGAGACAACACCAAGAGCACCAAGCTCGCCGCAACACAACGGTAACCATGAGAGGGTCTTGAGCAACCATTACCAACCTGAGCCGCACGAGAACACCACCACCGTAGACGAAGAGCTCCAATCAACCGAGACCATCCATGATGCCTCAAGGCTATTGGTGCAGCCGAAAGGCAACGAGCGACCGAGTCCACACCCGGACGAAGAGTCACACGCAGCCGAGTCTACATCACAACAGCGGCACCGCCGGCGAAGCCGAAGGGCATCAAGGAGCCGAGTCTACACCCGGATCGCTTCTCCGAGCACACCAGCACAAGCCGGCCGCGCCACCACCACCGTCCAACCCGCAGTGAGCAGCCATCACACAATCCACCAAGCTGATGCCTTCAGGAAGGAATGCGACGCGAAAAGCGCCGCCATCGGCTGTTCCGGACGGACCAGGAACATGGGTTTCCCCAGGAGCCTCGAAGGGGAAGTCACCATGACAGCGATGCCTCCAAGGAGGTAAGCGGCACCCGCGGGCGTCACCATCGCCGACTCCGGCAGGAGCAGTGGCTTTCGCCCAAGTGAGCAGACCACCTTCGAGGAGCACCGGTAGACTGCGAATCGCTGCTCCCTGCACCACCACAGAGCAAGAGTCATTGCAGCCCGCCGCCGCACGTGACCAAATTCGGTCCACCGCAGTCAACCGCACCTCGCGGAGACCACCGGCAGCCAACCACCAGAACGAGGCGACAGATCCATCAATGGCCTTCCGGACGCACAGCCACCGGACGCAGCGCAAGCCACCGTGCTCTGCCAAGCACCATGCCGACAGGAACGGAGGAGTGCTGCCCGAAGCCAAGAACCACCGTGGTTCTGAGCCGCGGCCAAGCAACAGAAACACCAACGCGCCCCATGCACGCCAGCACAGCCGCCGGAGACCGGATCTGCATCACTCGCAGCTGGGGCGCTCTTCGGCCGCGCCCCTCGACGCCCTTGGCCGCAAGCCACCACCACCAACAGCAGCAGCACCGCTGCACCACCACGCGCCGGAACCGGCCGCCGGCACATCGGCCGAGCTCCACGCCGCCCCTGCACGGCCCAGATCGGGCCTGCAGCACCGCCGCGTGCGCCCCGCACCGTGCCCTGCACTGCTGCCACCCCACGCTGCACCAGAGAACCACGAAGCAGGAGCCACCTCGCCACAGCCCGCCGGAGCGCCGCCCGAGACCAGCCGCCACCGCGCCACGCAGATCCAGAGCAAGTTAACCAGCGGGAGGAGCGCTCCTCCCCGCCGCGAGTGCACGAGGACCAGGTCCCACCGCCGCCGGCCACCAGCGAGCTTTGCCCGGTGGCGTGCGCCGGCGGCGGTGAGGGGATGAGGAGGGTGGAAGGGGACCGGCGGCGGTGGATGGGGTTTCCGCCCGAGCCGCCCCTAGGAGGCGATGCGGGGGACTTTTTGGTGATAACCATTGTGCTTTCTTTCTAGAGCTGGTTTTGGGTGTACTATTGTACTATACCCTACAGATATGTCTCATAAACAGAACAGTTCTGTCATGATGAGCTGTATATTTGATTGACTTGGAGCTGTCTAAATTGGACTTGAAATTACAGTGTAAAATTTCCATATTGTATATTTTCTTTTGAGCAAGCAAGTTTGCTTCCTTGTTGTCTTTCTGTTCGAGGCACTAGAATAGTGCAAGGTTGCTTGTGTGAAATTAATGAAGGCCGTAATCCTATATGGAGGTGCCACTTAAACATCGTGTTGTAAACGAAATCGCACCAATTTTTACAAGATACAAAACCGAGCAGTAGTGCAGACTTGTAAGCTAGAAAATCCATATAACTTGAGAATCTCCAAAGTTTTTCTAGGTCGCCTGTGGTCTAACAGTTTATTGAATATGATGACTATGCATGTTCATTTATATCCTGCGAGACTACATTTTTGGTTGTTGGCTGGAGCTATCACTATGGGTGTTTTACTTTTCATTCAAATAAATTTGTATGGCCACGTAAAACCAATGACAGGTCAACACTTATCAATACTAGCTTAGTTTAATTATCTCTCTTGACAAAAATTTCAGCGGAAAGCACGTGACAGTTTGCACCCCCTTATTTGCTTTTTACTTAACCTATTGCAACTATACTCTGACACTTGCTAGGTATTGCTTCAGGTTACAAGACATGTAATAACCTATTGCAACTATAGAGTGTGCCTAAGCCAATGATCAGACATCGGCTGTTTGGATCCACCCTTACATCGAGGCACAAGTCCATTGCGGTTGTTTATTGTTTGGGGATTCAGTTTCATGGTGAGTTATGATTTTCTGGATCTGGTTATCGCTGGATTGTGATTTGTTGGTTTGGCAACTAAAGTTCGTTGCTTGTAGCAAGGGGAATCATATTGGTTGAAACCTTGAAGTTGAACATGAAGGGCACAATGTTGATTTCCATTGGGTGTTTCCCTTGTTGAGCACATTAGTAGATGGTCTCTTATTGAATTATGGCAGTGATAGTGTGGTATTGTTGTGTATTTTGTTTTCTTCTTTTAGTAGACCAATTATTTCAGAGCAATTAATTTGGGATGCTACAATACCGATAGACATGTGGCTATCCCTTCATTTTATCAAGGATGATTATTGTTGATGAAAGGACATTTACATATTTACAGGTTGCAACTAGACCAATGACCGTTTAATCTAACACCCATTGGGACAATCATACAAACTAAAGAACCATGAGATAATATGCCTTTTATGATGGTTTACAACAATGCCACCACCTCCTCATTTGGTATGTCATACATAATCTATATGTATGATAACTTTTGTGCATCTTCATACTAGGAATGACTCGTAAACTGAGGCACGTGGTACGACTGTATTAGTAGAATAATTTTCCAACTTTAGATAATGTAGGAAATTGAATTTCATTAGAGATGGCTTTATAATAAATTGCATGAGCGAGCGGTTCATATATTTTTTTTCATCAAGTCATATAATTTTTTGGTTACGATAGAAGGGTAAATGCATTGGTTGGTTGCTTCAAGAGTTAATGACGAACACGATGGTGTACCAGTCGCATGCCCAACAACAAACATCATATTATTGTTTCGTTGTAATGCACATCATTCAACTATATGTTACAACGTGACAATGGCTCAAGAGACATCAGATCTGCCTTCTTGGCTTAGGGGGTGTCATGGGCAGCGCACGCCTCATCCACCTTGATGGTCGTGGTGGATCGACATGAATACTGGGGGAGGGGATCAGGGCGGCTCTGGGGAAGTCCGGTGTGAAGGAGAGAGGGCGAGATGACGAAGGAGAAGTGGGCGTCATCCGGTTTAAAATAGAGGACAAAATAGGAAGGGTGCATCATGGGGATGGGGCCGTGTATTGGAGATAACATGTTGGATAGTCCAGACAACCACATTTCTCCTCACATATGTGCTGGATTTGGGGGAGCCCTGACTGTTCAGATGATTGGATTTTCAAGAGCATGATGGGTGCCGGTTTGATGCCTGAATACGCCCAGGCGTACGAGGGAGAAATGAGTGTCGACCTTGGAGGCGATGTTAATCATTTATTTGATTCATGTATATGTATTGTAGCCCGTAGCAATGCACGGGCATTCTACTAGTACAAGTAATAGTTCACTGGGTCGCCGTGTCGTGTATTCCTCCGTCATAAGAGTGGAGCGCTCGCTTTCACAAATGTTCTAGTCCCTTTCGCCGACATGTGGGACATCAAGCAACCGGGTCCACGTGCCATACCGAAATAACAGTGCAGAGTAGCAGGGGTAGGGCACCCCAGTCATGGCGCCGGCGTAGTAATGAGCAATGAGGTGTCAAATCACAAAGCTCCACCTTTCCCGCGGTTAAGTTGGAGGGACGAAGCAACCATCATTTCACTTGTTGTTGAATCCGCTTCTCCCTCATCTTCTTCAAGTTAACCACGTGTTGCTTCTGCCGTTGTTCTTCCTCATGTGGGACGCGGATCGCCTTGGTAAAGCACTGACACATGGGAACGTATGTTAGCAAACCGCCAGGCCAACATCCTCTAAAAATAAGAAACCTCCCCCACCATCCGCGCGACAAAATCATCTTCTTTTTACTAATCTTGATACTATAATTTTTTAGATCAATATAATTGAGATTTGTATAGATAGCACGCGGGAGGAAAACCAAGTGGTACGATTAAGGGTATCCACAATGTGCAACCAAATGTGAAAATAGCTTTTGGCGTCGATGGGAACCATTGTGGACGGTGCTGCCAAAGTCAAAAAGATGGAACCAAAGCTCCCTAATTGATTGATTGAAGGAATAGAAAAATGCAACCTCTCTCCTCTTTCTCCCGTGCTTGGACACATGTATAGTATAGAGCACAGAGTCTACTCCCCAGTCCCTTCTATCACAAATCACAAAGCAGTGAGGTGTCAAATCAAAGCACGGACGAAGCAACCATCATTTCACTCTTCGCTGACTCCGCTTCTCCATCGTCTTGTTCAAGAAACCACCTTACCGCACTAAGCTGGATGGACGACGCTATTGTGTAGTACTAGTACATTTACACGTCCTTTGGTTCAACGGACTTCCTGGATGCAAATAAGGCGATTGTCTCGGCTTGTAGGCGGCACTTGCGAATGACTTACCGTGGTCTCCCACAATGGTGTTCTCCGTCGAACGCACTTCGCCAAACCACAATGTTCGAGATATCGTCAACGTCACCGCAATGGGGAAGGAAGTCAAATAGTTACTACCTCCATTTTTTTGTACACAAGGCCAGTATCAAAAATACAATTTGAAGAAGGCCACTAACACTAATCGAGGCAAAATTGATGGTGTTTGCCTCGTACTAGCAACCAAGGACATTAATATACCCTTGCATGCATGCGGAAGTGAGAAGGTTGGTTTGCGTGGCGCTGCATTAATCAAGCGATGAGTGATATGGTTAGCTCTTTGTTGTTGGAGAAAAATACGCATTAATTAACACGTCAAACGAGGATTTGTATCGATCAATCCCGCGAAGGAAAACCCCGCCTTTCTTTTTTAACACAAGTAGTACTCCTACGTACGTACTTGTATCCTGTTTGGGTCTAGGCCTTGCATTGCCATACTTCGCCACACATATTTGCCAATCCTGCCTAAAGTTTTCAAATGAAAAGGTGGTACACTTGTGCACGGCTGTCGTGGTCGCACCACACCCTCACACGGTCGCTCCTACACGCAGCAAACCCAACCAAGGGAACACACTCTCACTGACACGTGCTACCGCATGTGATCAAACCAAGCTCAGCCATCCTACCACTGACACATAATTTTCGTTCATACAGTATGTTTATCTAACCGCATGTTGGGGAAGATCCGTACGGCCCGTGCGGTGGTCTGTTGGGGAAGAAGAAGAGGTGAGGAAGAAGAAGGGTTAGGAGACATAGGATATTCATCCAACCGCCTGAAATGGTCGACTGACCAAATGATGAAACTCAGGCGACTTGCATAAATATATGTTTTTACACAGCAAAAGATCCCTAAAAATAACAACATAAAGAAAAACTATCACTGCTCACGGAACGAGACAGCCTCGTCGTCTTTGGTTGCCGGCGCGAACCAGCCGTAGCTGCCGACGTGTGTCTCCGCACCGTGGTTGTCCTCGGCCTCCAGCTACTCATTCATGCGGAGCGTGCGGGCGCTCTGCACGGACGCGAGCACCGCCCGGTTCAAGTACAGGATGTCCGGTTCTGCCAGCAGGAAGGCCTCGATGGCAGTGGCATCTGCGTGCTCCGTGTCGAGTTGAGCCTCCGCCGCCCGGTTGAAGTCCAAGACGTCTGGTTCCGCCTGCACGAGGGCCTCGATGGCAGCAGCATCCGCACGCTCTGCATCAAGTTGAGCCTCCGCCGCCCAGTTCACATCCACGATATCTAGTTCCGCATGCAGGAGGGCCTCGATGGCAGGGGAATCTTCACGCTCCGCGTCGAGTTGAGCCTCCGCCTCCCGGTCCTCCTTTAGGATCGCCAGGTTGAACCGCCGGTCCGCCTGCACCATGGGGTACCCGGACGCCGGCGCAAACTCGACATCCATCGTCTCATACGCATCGGTTGGCTTCTGCACCACGACCTTCGCCATGAACATTGGATCGGCTTCCTCCTCCTCAGAGCTTGGCTCCAGAGAACTCGGGGATTGGCCCGCTGCAAAGTGAGCTTGGGAACGGAGGTCTGCGGCACTGACCGCCTGTAGGATCGAAAGTATGTCTAGAGGGGGGGGGGTGATTAGACTACTTGACCAAATAAAAATCTAGCCTTTTCCCAATTTTAAGTTTTGTCAGATTTTAGCAACTTAGCACAAGTCAAGCAATCAACCTACACATGCAAGTCTAAGAGTATAGCAGCGAAATGTAAAACATTGCACATGAAGGTAAAGGGAGGAGTTTGGAGGGAGCAAATGCAATGTTGAAAGGATCGAGAAGAGGTGTCTAGAGGGGGGGGGGTGAATAGACTCTAAGAAGAAAAGTAGCAGTTTTTAATTTCCTTAAGTTGATGTGGAGTTTTGGCACAAGTTTAACCATTCACAATACATATCAAGCAAGCATGACAAGAGTATATGAGCAGCGGAAAGTAAAGCATGCAAGTTGCAAGAATGTAAAGGGATGGGATTGGAGTGTGCAAACGCAATTTGGAGACACGGAGATTTTTTATCCGTGGTTCCGATAGGTGGTGCTATCGTACATCCACGTTGATGGAGACTTCAACCCACGAAGGGTAACGGTTGCGCGAGTCCACTGAGGGCTCCACCCACGAAGGGTCCACGAAGAAGCAACCTTGTCTATCCCACCATGGTCGTCGCCCACGAAGGACTTGCCTCACTCGGGTAGATCTTCACGAAGTAGGCGATCTCCTTGCCCTTACAAACTCCTTGGTTCAACTCCACAATCTTGACGGAGGCTCCCAAGTGACACCTAGCCAATCTAGGAGACACCACTCTCCAAGAGGTAACAATTGGTGTGTTGATGATGAACTCCTTGCTCTTGTGCTTCAAATGATAGTCTCCCCAACACCCAACTCTCTCTCATAGGATTGGATTTTGTGGAAAGATGATTTGAGTGGAAAGCAACTTGGGGAAGGCTAGAGATCAAGATTTATGTGGTTGGAATGGAATATCTTGACCTCAACACAAGTGTAGGTGGTTCTCTCTCAGAAAATGTATGTTGGAAGTGTAGGCATGTTCTGATGGCTCTCTCCACGAATGAAGAGTGGGTGGAGGGGTATATATAGCCCCCACACAAAATCTAACCGTTACACACAATTTACCAAACTCGGTGGGACCGAATCGTGAAACTCGGTCAGACCGATTTAGTTCATAATGTGACCGTTAGGCATTTCGGTGGGACCGATATGATCAACTCGGTTGGACCGATGTGCTAGGGTTAGGGTAAAGCCTGAACTCGGTTTGACCGATTACACAAACTCAGTGGGACTTATTTCGGTAATAAGCGAAATAGAGAGTTGGCCAAGCAAACTCGGCGGGATCGATTGCATATCTCGGTGGGACCGAAATTATTGCAATAGGCAACAGAGAGTTTGCAAGCCCATCTCGATGAGACCGAGATCCCATCGATGAGACCGAACCGATTAGGGTTTCTGACAGTGGCTATGTCAACTGAACTCGGTGGCGCCGGATAGAAAGTTTTGATGGAGCCGAGTTTGACTTTTGGTTTGGGACATATGTGGATGTGAGAAACTGGTTGAAGGGCTTTGGATCATATCACTAAGCACTTTGAGCAAGCAAGCCATTAAGCAACACCTCATCCCCGCTTAATAGTATTGGCTTTCCTATGGACTCAATGTGATCTTGGACCACTAAAATAGAAAATGTAGAGTCCTGAGCTTTGAGCTTGAGCCAATCCTTTGTCCTCAGCATCTTGAAGGGGTTCCACATCCTCTAGTCCATGCCACTCCATTGTTGAACTTATCTGAAACATACTAGGTAGAAGCATTAGTCCAACAAGAGATATGTTGACATTAATTACCAAAATCACCCAGGGAGCACTTGTGCTTTCAATCTCCCCATTTTTGGTAATTGATGACAACATATGTCAAAGCTTTAGATAAAGATATATAGAATAACAAGTAAAGCTTTGAAAAGACATGTAACATGCATAGGCTCCCCCTACATGTACGCAAACATGTAAATATGGAATATAGGAGCATGTGAATGCATAAGCATGACAGAGTAAGCAATGTGTTACATGTATCTTGGCTATATGCATCAGAGCAAATGATGTGAATATGGGAAATGTACCTTCATGCTCATGAGTCCTTCTTGCAAACAGTATGTACAACAGCAAGAAATCCTCATACACATGACTGTGATGCATATACTTACCTTGTGGTCTTGAGTTGGCTTAGGAAGGAATGAACCTGAGTAAACAAGGTTAGATAACACAGATGCACCTACTAGCTAGAGCAAACAAAAGAAACCGCAAGAGTACCAAGACTGGGATGACATGTAGAGAGTGAGTACCGAGCACTCTATTGGATATAGACATGTCCCCAAAGGTAAAGATATGCAATGAATTCAAGAATTTCCTTCCCTTAGATGTCTTGCTCCCCCTGAATATAGCATGGGATACTGGGAGAAGATAGGGAACAGAAAATCAGAGCAAAGACAAGAAACAGAGCTAATGCAAACAATCAAATATGAACATGTCTTTCCCCTCTTAAAGACATGTGACTTCTCTCCTCTTGAACACCAAGCATCTGGGGTTTCTACACTCTTCCCCTGAGCATTCTCTCCCTTTATAAAAATGATTGAGCTTTGATGTGATCTCTCTCTCCCCCTTTGACATCAATTTCCAAGAAGGGTTCTTCTGGATTTTTGTTTCAAATGGGTTTGGTCCTTGAGTGACAAAGCAAAGCAGCAAGTCGAATATGATGCTGGTAGAGGACAAGAATCATTGAGTGAAGCTGGAGTAAAAAGAATGCAGGAACACATGGCAAGCTGTCTTTTCTGCAGTGAAATCGGTAGCACCGAGTTGTGTGCTTCGGCGGCACCGAAAGAATTCGGTTGGACAAAAGAAAACAAACCGGTGTGACCGAGTTCATCACAGTGAAAACACTTGTCACCTCAGCTTACTAGGCAATTAAGTGTTGGGGATCGTAGCAGAAATTTAAAATTTGCTACGCATCACCAAGATCCATCTATGGAGTTTACTAGCAACAAGAAGGAAGGAGTGCATCTACATACCCTTGTAGATCGCGAGCGGAAGCGTTCAAGTGAACGGGGTTGATGGAGTCGTACTCGTCGTGATCCAAATCACCGATGACCGAGCGCCGAACGGACGGCACCTCCGCGTTCAACACACGTACGGAGCAGCGAAGTCTCCTCCTTCTTGATCCAGCAAGGGGCAAGGAGAGGTTGATGGAGATCCAGCAGCACGACGACGTGGTGGTGGAAGTAGCGGGGATCCCGGCAGGGCTTCGCCAAGCGCAAGCGTGAGGGAGAGGTGTCACGGGAGGGAGAGGGAGGCGCCAGGGGCTAGGGTACTGCAGCCCTCCCTCCCCCCACTATATATAGGGGTCCTGGGGGGGGGGGCGCCGGCCCCCTGGAGATCCCATCTGAGGGGGGCGGCGGCCAAGGGGGTGGCTTGCCCCCCAAGCCAAGTGGGGCGCCCCCCACCCCCAGGGTTTCCAACCCTAGGCGCAGGAGAGGCCCAAGGAGGGCGCACCAGCCCACCAGTGGCTGGTTCCCCTCCCCACTTCAGCCCATGGGGCCCTCCGGGACAGGTGGCCCCACCCAGTGGACCCCCGGGACCCTTCCGGTGGTCCCGGTACAATACCGATAACCCCCGAAACTTTCCCGGTGGCCGAAACTGGACTTCCTATATATAATTCTTCACCTCCGGACCATTCCGGAACTCCTCGTGACGTCTGGGATCTCATCCGGGACTCCGAACAACTTTCGGGTTTCCGCATACTAATATCTCTACAACCCTAGCGTCACCGAACCTTAAGTGTGTAGACCCTACGGGTTCGGGAGACATGCAGACATGACCGAGACGACTCTCCGGTCAATAACCAACAGCGGGATCTGGATACCCATGTTGGCTCCCACATGTTCCACGATGATCTCATCGGATGAACCACGATGTCGAGGATTCAATCAATCCCGTATACAATTCCCTTTGTCAATCGGTACGTTACTTGCCCGAGATTCGATCGTCGGTATCCCCATACCTCGTTCAATCTCGTGACCGGCAAGTCACTTTACTCGTACCGTAATGCATGATCCCGTTACCAACCACTTGGTCACTTTGAGCTCATTATGATGATGCATTACCGAGTGGCCCCAGAGATACCTCTCCGTCATACGGAGTGACAAATCCCAGTCTCGATCTGTGCCAACCCAACAAACATTTTCGGAGATACCCGTAGTGCACCTTTATAGTCACCCAGTTACGTTGTGACGATTGGTACACCCAAAGCACTCCTACGGCATCCGGGAGTTGCACGATCTCATGGTCTAAGGAAATGATACTTGAGATTGGAAAAGCTCTAGCAAACGAACTACACGATCTTTTGTGCTATTCTTAGGATTGGGTCCTGTCCATCACATCATTCTCCTAATGATGTGATCCCATTATCAATGACATCCAATGTCCATAGTCAGGAAACCATGACTATCTGTTGATCAACGAGCTAGTCAACTAGAGGCTCACTAGGAACATGTTGTGGTCTATGTATTCACACATGTATTACGATTTCCGGATAACACAATTATAGCATGAAAAATAGACAATTATCATGAACAAGGAAATATAATAATAACCATTTTATTATTGCCTCTAGGGCATATTTCCAACAGTCTCCCACTTGCACTAGAGTCAATAATCTAGTTACATTGTGATGAATCGAACACCCATAGAGTTCTGGTGTTGATCATGTTTTGCTCTAGGGAGAGGTTTAGTCAACGGATCTGCTACATTCAGGTCCGTATGTACTTTACAAATATCTATGTCTCCATTTTGAACACTTTCACGAATGGAGTTGAAGCGACGCTTGATATGCCTGGTCTTCCTGTGAAACCTGGGCTCCTTCGCAAGGGCAATAGCTCCAGTGTTGTCACAGAAGAGAGTCATCGGGCCCGACGCATTGGGAATCACCCCTAGGTCGGTAATGAACTCCTTCATCGAGATTGCTTCTTGTGCTGCCTCTGAGGCCGCCATGTACTCCGCTTCACATGTAGATCCCGCCACGATGCTTTGCTTGCAACTGCACCAGCTTACTGCCCCTCCATTCAAAATATACACGTATCCGGTTTGTGACTTAGAGTCATCCAGATCTGTGTCGAAGCTAGCATCGACGTAACCCTTTACGACGAGCTCTTCGTTACCTCCATAAACGAGAAACATATCCTTAGTCCTCTTCAGGTACTTCAGGATATTCTTGACCGCTGTCCAGTGTTCCATGCCGGGATTACTTTGGTACCTTCCTACCAAACTTACGGCAAGGTTTACATCAGGTCTGGTACACAGCATGGCATACATAATAGACCCTATGGCCGAGGCATAGGGGACGACACTCATCTTTTCTCTATCTTCTGCCGTGGTCGGGCATTGAGCCGTGCTCAATTGCACACCTTGCAATACAGGCAAGAACCCCTTCTTGGACTGATCCATATTGAACTTCTTCAATATCTTGTCAAGGTACATACTTTGTGAAAGACCAATGAGGCGTCTTGATCTATCTCTATAGATCTTGATGCCTAATATATAAGCAGCTTCTCCAAGGTCCTTCATTGAAAAACACTTGTTCAAGTAGGCCTTTATGCTTCCCAAGAATTCTATATCATTTCCCATCAACAGTATGTCATCCACATATAATATGAGAAATGCTACAGAGCTCCCACTCACTTTCTTGTAAACACATGCTTCTCCATAAGTCTGTGTCAACCCAAATGCTTTGATCATCTCATCAAATCGAATGTTCCAACTTCAAGATGCTTGCACCAGCCCATAGATGGAGCGCTGGAGCTTGCATACCTTGTTAGCATTCTTAGGATCGACAAAACCTTCCGGCTGCATCATATACAATTCTTTCTTAAGAAAGCCGTTAAGGAATGCCGTTTTGACGTCCATTTGCCATATCTCATAAGCATAGTATGCGGCAATTGCTAACATGATTCGGACGGACTTCAGCTTCGCTACGGGTGAGAAAGTCTCATCGTAGTCAACCCCTTGAACTTGTCGATAACCCTTAGCGACAAGTCGAGCTTTATAGATGGTAACATTACCATCCGCGTCTGTCTTCTTCTTAAAGATCCATTTGTTTTCTATCGCTCGCCGATCATCGGGCAAGTCTGTCAAAGTCCACACTTTGTTTTCATACATGGATCCTATCTCGGATTGCATGGCTTCAAGCCATTTATCGGAATCTGGGCCCGCCATTGCTTCTTCATAGTTCGAAGGTTCACCGTTGTCTAACAACATGATTTCCAAGACAGGGTTGCCGTACCACTCTGGCGCGGAACGTGTCCTTGTGGACCTACGAAGTTCAGTAGGAACTTGATCTGAAGCTTCATGATCATCATCATTAACTTCCTCCCCAGTCGGTGCAGGCACCACAGGAACATCTTCCCGCGCTGCGCTACTTTCCGGTTCGGAAGGGGTGACCATCACCTCATCAAGTTCCACTTTCCTCCCACTCACTTCTTTCGAGAGAAACTCTTTCTCCAGAAAGGACCCGTTCTTGGCAACAAAGATCTTGCCTTCGGATCTGAGGTAGAAGGTATACCCAATGGTTTCCTTAGGGTATCCCATGAAGACGCATTTTTCTGACTTGGGTTCGAGCTTTTCAGGTTGAAGTTTCTTGACATAAGCATCGCATCCCCAAACTTATAGGAATGACAGCTTAGGTTTCTTCCCAAACCATAATTCATACGGTGTCGTCTCAACGGATTTCGACGGAGCCCTTTTTAAAGTGAATGCGGCAGTCTCTAAAGCATAGCCCCAAAATGAGAGCGGTAGATCGGTAAGAGACATCATAGATCGCACCATATCCAATAGAGTGCGATTACGACGTTTGGACACACCATTTCGCTGAGGTGTTCCAGGCGGCGTGAGTTGTGAAACTATTCCACATTTCCTTAAGTGTGTGCCAAATTCGTGACTTAAATATTCCCCTCCATGATCTGATCATAGGAACTTTATTTTCCTGTCACGTTGATTCTCAACCTCACTCTGAAATTCCTTGAACTTTTCAAAGGTCTCAGACTTGTGTTTCATTAGGTAGACATACCCATATCTACTCAAATCATCAGTGAGAGTGAGAACATAACGATAGCCTCCGCGAGCCTCAACACTCATTGGACCGCACACATCAGTATGTATGATTTCCAATAAGTTGGTTGCTCGCTCCATTGTTCCGGAGAACGGAGTCTTGGTCATCTTACCCATGAGGCATGGTTCGCACGTGTCAAATGATTCGTAATCAAGAGACTCCAAAAGTCCATCTGCATGGAGCTTCTTCATGCGTTTGACACCAATGTGACCAAGGCGGCAGTGCCACAAGTATGTGGGACTATCGTTATCAACTTTACATCTTTTGGTATTCACACTATGAATATGTGTAACATCACATTCGAGATTCATTAAGAATAAAACATTGACCAGCGGGCATGACCATAAAACATATCTCTCATGTAAATAGAACAACCATTATTCTCGGATTTAAATGAGTAGCCATCTCGAATTAAACGAGATCCTGATACTATGTTCATGCTCAAAGCTGGCACTAAATAACAATTATTGAGGTTTAAAACTAATCCCGTAGGTAAATGTAGAGGCAGCGTGCCGACGGCGATCACATCGACCTTGGAACCATTCCCGACGCGCATCGTCACCTCGTCCTTCGCCAGTCTCCGCTTATTCCGCAGCTCCTGTTTTGAGTTACAAATATGAGCAACCGCACCGGTATCAAATACCCAGGAGCTACTACGAGTACTGGTAAGGTACACATCAATTACATGTATATCACATATACCTTTGGTGTTGCCGGCCTTCTTGTCCGCTAAGTATTTGGGGCAGTTCCGCTTCCAGTGACCACTTCCCTTGCAATAAAAGCACTCAGTCTCAGGCTTGGGTCCATTCTTTGGCTTCTTCCCGGCAACTGGCTTACCGGGCGCGACAACTCCCTTGCCGTCCTTCTTGAAGTTCTTCTTACCCTTGCCTTTCTTGAACTTAGTGGTTTTATTCACCATCAACACTTGATGTTCCTTTTTGATCTCCACCTCCGCTGATTTCAGCATTGAATATACCTCAGGAATGGTCTTTTCCATCCCCTGAATATTGAAGTTCATCACAAAGCTCTTGTAGCTTGGTGGAAGCGACTGAAGGATTCTGTCAATGACCGCGTCATCCAGGAGATTAACTCCCAGCTGAGACAAGCGGTTGTGTAACCCAGACATTTTGAGTATGTGCTCACTGACAGAACTATTTTCCTCCATTTTACAACTGAAGAACTTGTCGGAGACTTCATATCTCTCGACCCGGGCATCAGCTTGGAAAACCATTTTCAGCTCTTCGAACATCTCATATGCTCCATGTTTCTCAAAACGCTTTTGGAGCCCCGGTTCTAAGCTGTAAAGCATGCCGCACTGAACGAGGGAGTAATCATCAGCACGTGATTGCCAAGCGTTCATAACGTCTTGGTTCTCTGGGATGGGTGCTTCACCTAGCGGTGCTTCTAGGACATAATCTTTCTTGGCAGCTATGAGGATGATCCTCAGGTTCCGGACCCAGTCCGTATAGTTGCTGCCATCATATTTCAGCTTGGTTTTCTCTAGGAACGCGTTGAAGTTGAGGGCAACGTGGGCCATTTGATCTACAAGACATATTGTAAAGATTTTAGACTAAGTTCATGATAATTAAGTTCATCTAATCAAATTATTCAATGAACTCCCACTCAGATAGACATCCCTCTAGTCATCTAAGTGAAACATGATCCGAGTCAACTAGGTCGTGTCCGATCATCACGTGAGACGGACTAGTCAAGATCGGTGAACATCTTCATGTTGATCGTATCTTCTATGCGACTCATGCTCGACCTTTCGGTCTTCCGTGTTCCGAGGCCATGTCTGTACATGCTAGGCTCGTCAAGTCAACCTAAGTGTATTGCGTGTGTTCCGAGGCCATGTCTGTACATGCTAGGCTCGTCAACACCCGTTGTATGCGAACGTTAGAATCTATCACACCCGATCATCACGTGGTGCTTCGAAACAACGAACCTTCGCAACGGTGCATAGTTAGGGGGAACACTTTCTTGAAATTATTATAAGGGATCATCTTACTTACTACCGTCGTACTAAGCAAATAAGATGTAAAACATGATAAATATCACATGCAATCAAATAGTGACATGATATGGCCAATATCATTTTGCTCCTTTGATCTCCATCTTCGGGGCGCCATGATCATCTTCGTCACCGGCATGACACCATGATCTCCATCATCGTGTCTTCATGAAGTTGTCACACCAACGATTACTTCTACTTCTATGGCTAACGTGTTTAGCAATAAAGTAAAGTAATTTACATGGTGTTATTCAATGACACGCAGGTCATACAAAAATAAAGACAACTCCTATGGCTCCTGCCGGTTGTCATACTCATCGACATGCAAGTCGTGATTCCTATTACAAGAACATGATCAATCTCATACATCACATATATCTCATTCATCACATCCTTTTGGCCATATCACATCACAAGGCATATGCTGCAAAAACAAGTTAGACGTCCTCTAATTGTTGTTGCATGTTTTTACGTGGCTTCTATAGGTTTCTAGCAAGAACGTTTCTTACCTACGTAAAACCACAACGTGATATGCCAATTTCTATTTACCCTTCATAAGGACCCTTTTCATCAAATCCGTTCCGACTAAAGTGGGAGAGACAGACACCCGCTAGCCACCTTATGCAACTAGTGCATGTCAATCGGTGGAACCTGTCTCACGTAAGCGTACGTGTAAGGTCGGTCCGGGCCGCTTCATCCCACAATACTGCCGAAACAAGATAAGACTAGTAGTGGCAAGAAAAATTGACAACATCTACGCCCACAACTGCTTTGTGTTCTACTCGTGCATAGAAACTACGCATAGGCCTGGCTCTGATACCACTGTTGGGGATCGTAGCAGAAATTTAAAATTTTCTACGCATCACCAAGATCCATCTATGGAGTTTACTAGCAACGAGAAGGAAGGAGTGCATCTACATACCCTTGTAGACCGCGAGCGGAAGCGTTCAAGTGAACGGGGTTGATGGAGTCGTACTCGTCGTGATCCAAATCACCGATGACCGAGCGCCGAACGGATGGCACCTCCGCATTCAACACACGTACGGAGCAGCGACGTCTCCTCCTTCTTGATCTAGCAAGGGGGAAGGAGAGGTTGATGGAGATCCAGCAGCACGACGGCGTGGTGGTGGAAGTAGCGGGGATCCCGGCAGGGCTTCGCCAAGCGCAAGCGGGAGGGAGAGGTGTCACAGGAGGGAGAGGGAGGCGCCAGGGGCTAGGGTACTGCAACCCTCCCTCCCGCCCACTATATATAGGGGTCC
>NC_057796.1:125256167-125272547 GCF_018294505.1 Triticum aestivum | reverse complement strand
GGGGGGGGGGGGCGGCGGCCAAGGGGTGGCTTGCCCCCCAAGCCAAGTGGGGCGCCCCCCACCCCCAGGGTTTCCAACCCTAGGCGCAGGAGAGGCCCAAGGGGGGTGCACCAGCCCACCAGTGGCTGGTTCCCCTCCCCACTTCAGCCCATGGGGCCCTCCGGGATAGGTGGCCCCACCCGGTGGACCCCCGGGACCCTTCCGGTGGTCCCGGTACAATACCGATAACCCCCGAAACTTTCCCGGTGGCCGAAACTGGACTTCCTATATATAATTCTTCACCTCCGGACCATTCCGGAACTCCTCGTGACGTCCGGGATCTCATCCGGGACTCCAAAAAACTTTCGGGTTTCCGCATACTAATATCTCTACAACCGTAGCATCACCGAACCTTAAGTGTGTAGACCCTACGGGTTCGGGAGACATGCAGACATGACCGAGACGACTCTTCGGTCAATAACCAACAGCGGGATCTGGATACCCATGTTGGCTCCCACATGTTCCACGATGATCTCATCGGATGAACCACGATGATGAGGATTCAATCAATCCCGTATACAATTCCCTTTGTCAATCGGTACATTACTTGCCCGAGATTCGATCGTCGGTATCCCAATACCTCGTTCAATCTCGTTACCGGCAAGTCACTTTACTCATACCGTAATGCATGATCCCGTTACCAACCACTTGGTCACTTTGAGCTCATTATGATGATGCATTACCGAGTGGGCCCAGATATACCTCTCCGTCATACGGAGTGACAAATCCCAGTCTCGATCCGTGCCAACCCAACAGACACTTTTGGAGATACCCGTAGTGCACCTTTATAGTCACCCAGTTACGTTGTGACGTTTGGTACACCCAAAGCACTCCTACGGCATCCGGGAGTTGCACGATCTCATGGTCTAAGGAAATGATACTTGACATTGGAAAAGCTCTAGCAAACGAAACTACACGATCTTTTGTGCTATGCTTAGGATTGGGTCCTGTCCATCACATCATTCTCCTAATGATGTGATCCCGTTATCAATGGCATCCAATGTCCATAGTCAGGAAACCATGACTATCTGTTGATCAACGAGCTAGTCAAGTAGAGGCTCACTAGGGACATGTTGTGGTCTATGTATTCACACATGTATTACGATTTCCGGATAACACAATTATAGCATGAACAATAGACAATTATCATGAACAAGGAAATATAATAATAACCATTTTATTATTGCCTCTAGGGCATATTTCCAACATTAAGATCTCACAAGGATTTGCAAGGAATTAACTAAAAGATTTGCAATGAATTGGATGCAGGGAATGCAGAACAAAAAAGAAAAGAAATGAAAAGATCTAGATGAAGTTTTTTTTGAAAGGGGAAAGAAATATGCATGAGACAAATGCAAGAGCATGGAGAACCACAAGAGAACTTCATCTAGAATTGGTCGGTGACAAAGTCACCTATGTTAGAGTATATTGACTTAGGAGTCAAGTGAGGTCACTTGATCATAGGTCATACTCATCGTTTAAGCTCAAAATGGGGTTACCATTTTTCGTTTAAGCATCTTGATGTATTCACATCTTGTTGAGTTGCTTTGACCCATGACTTGGAGTAAAGCTTCTCTATGATGGAATAACATACCTTGGGTGGTGGTGTTGATCTTGATCATGTAGTTGAACTTGTGTGGGTTGCTCAAGGTTGATGTAGCTTATCAAGAATTGGGAGCACCACTTGGAATTTGAGTTCGTCTTCCTACATGGGTTAGTCTTGCAAGGAAGAGTACTTGTGTATCCAAAATGACAATCATAAAATTTAATATAGAATTTGTCAAAGGATATGTTTGAAGGGTTTCGTGCTTCCTTGTCTTCAACCACTATTGTGTAGAGACTTGGTGATGTAGAATTTGCTCAAGATGTGAGTGAGTTGCAATCTCATAGATTTAGATTCATCCAAGTACCTACAAGGGTTAGATCGCATGCAAGGGTGCAAATATATCCAAGACATATAAATAGCATCATGAAAGAAATATCAAGGATTAGTCAAAGGCTCATGCCTTGCATGTATCCAAATGGAGTTCCTACTCCAAGTTTGAAGCATCAATGATGTTCAATTCTCCTCTCAAACGGCAAAAGACTTTCTCATCAAGCGGTTTGGTGAATATATCCGCCAATAGCTTATTAGTGCGAACATGCTTAAGATCAATGTCCCCTTTGGCAACGTGATCTCGAATGAAATGATGACGAACTTCAATATGCTTAGTTCGAGAATGTTGCATGGGATTGTGAGCAATCTTGATAGCACTTTCATTGTCACAAAGCAATGGAACATGTTTCACATATATCCCATAATCTTTAAGAGTTTGGGTCATCCAAAGTAACTGAGCACAACATGAACGAGCGGCAATGTATTCCGCTTCGACGGTGGATAAGGATACCGAGTTTTGTTTCTTGGAGGACCAAGACACAAGAGATCTACCAAGAAATTGACAAGTACCCGAAGTGGACTTTCTATCAACCTTGTCTCCGGCATAGTCTGAATCGGAGTAACCAACAAGATCAAAAGAAGACCTCTTAGGTTACCAAATGCCAAAATTTGGTGTGTGTATTAAGTATCTCACTATCCTTTTCACAGCCTTAAGATGACATTCTTTAGGGGCCGCTTGATATCGTGCACACATGCACACACTTAGCATAATATCGGGACGAGAGGCACATAGATATAACAATGAACCAATCATGGAGCGGTAAACCTTTTGATCGACCGGTTCACCATCTTTGGTCAAATCAAGATGACCACTAGTAGGCATGGGTGTAGTCATACCTTTGCATTCTTGCATATTGAACTTCCTGAATAAGTCCTTGGTGTACTTTGTTTGAGATACAAAGGTACCTTCCTTAGTTTGCTTGATTTGCAAACCGAGAAAGAATTCGAGTTCACTCATCATAGACATCTCAAACTTCTCCGACATTAGCTTTCCAAACTTCTCAATAAAGTGAGGGTTAGTCGAACCAAATATAATATCATCAACATAGATTTGGCACACAAATAGTTCTCCATTAACCCTTTTAATAAAAAGAATAGAATATATTTTTCCAATTTCAAAGCCTTTTTCAATAAGGAACTTGGTCAAGCATTTAGACCACGCTCTAGGAGCTTGTTTAAGACCATAAAGAGCTTTGTGAAGTTTGTAAACATGATTAGGTTTCTTAGGATTGACAAAGCTAGGAGGTTGCTTAACATAAACTTCCTCCTCAATTTCACCATTTAGGAAAGCACTTTTAATGTCCATTTGGTACAAGGTGATATCATGGTGATTAGCATAAGTAAGTAAGATGCGAATGGACTCAAGTCTAGCAACGGGGGCATATTGTTGGTAATCGTAGCATAATTTTAAAATTTTCCTACGCTCACCAAGATGCATCTATGGAGTATACTAGCAACGAGGGAAAGGAGTGCATCTACATACCCTTGTAGATCGTGAGCGGAAGCGTTCCAATGAACGTGGATGACGGAGTCGTACTCGCCGTGATTCAAATCACCGATGACCGAGTGCCGAACGGACGGCACCTCCGCGTTCAACACACGTACGGTGCAGCGACGTCTCCTCCTTCTTGATCCAGCAAGGGGGGAGGAGAGGTTGATGGAGATCCAGCATCACGACGGCGTGGTGGTGGATGTAGCGGGATCTCGGCAGGGCTTCACCGAGCGTCTGCGAGAGGGAGAGGTGTAGCAGGGGAGGAGGGAGGCGCCCAAGGCTGTAATCTTGCTGCCCTCCCTCCCCCCTCTTTATATATAGGCCCCTGGGAGGGGGGCCGCCGGCCAAGATCCATCTGGAGGGGGGGCGGCGGCCAAGGGGGGTGGCTTGCCCCCCAAGGCAAGTGGGGCGCCCCCCACCCTAGGGTTTCCAACCCTAGGCGCAGGGGGGAGGCCCATGGGGGGGCGCCCAGCCCACCAGGGGCTGGTTCCCTTCCCACTTCAGCTCACGGGGCCCTCCGGGATAGGTGGCCCCACCCGATGGACCCCCGGGACCCTTCCCGTGGTCCCGGTACAATACCGGTAACCCCCGAAACTTTCCCGGTGGCCGAAACTTGACTTCCTATATATAATTCTTCACCTCCGGACCATTCCGGAACTCCTCGTGACGTCCGGGATCTCATCCGGGACTCCGAACAACTTTCGGGTTTCCGCATACACATATCTCTACAATCCTAGCGTCACCGAACCTTAAGTGTGTAGACCCTACGGGTTCGGGAGACATGCAGACATGACCGAGACGCCTCTCCGGTCAATAACCAACAGCGGGATCTGGATACCCATGTTGGCTCCCACATGTTCCATGATGATCTCATCGGATGAACCACGATGTCGAGGATTCAATCAATCCTGTATGCAATTCCCTTTGTCAATCGGTATGTTACTTGCCCGAGATTCGATCGTCGGTATCCCAATACCTTGTTCAATCTCGTTACCGGCAAGTCTCTTTACTCATACCGCAATGCATGATCCCGTGACTAACGCCTTAGTCACATAGAGCTCATTATGATGATGCATTACCGAGTGGGCCCAGAGATACCTCTCCTTCACACGGAGTGACAAATCCCAGTCTCGATCCGTGCCAACCCAACAGACACTTTCGGAGATACCCGCAGTGCACCTTTATAGTCACCCAGTTACGTTGTGACGTTTGGCACACCCAAAGCACTCCTACGGTATCCGGGAGTTGCACGATCTCATGGTCTAAGGAAAAGATACTTGACATTGGAAAAGCTCTAGCAAACGAAACTACACGATCTTTTATGCTATGCTTAGGATTGGGTCTTGTCCATCACATCATTCTCCTAATGATGTGATCCCGTTATCAATGACATCCAATGTCCATAGTCAGGAAACCATGACTATCTGTTGATCAACGAGCTAGTCAACTAGAGGCTTACTAGGGACACGTTGTGGTCTATGTATTCACACATGTATTACGATTTCCGGACAATACAATTATAGCATGAACAATAGACAATTACCATGAACAAAGAAATATAATAATAACCATTTATTATTGCCTCTAGGGCATATTTCCAACAGTCTCCCACTTGCACTAGAGTCAATAATCTAGTTACATTGTGATTAATCGAACACCCATTGCGTCCTGGTGTTGATCATGTTTTGCTCTAGGGAGAGGTTTAGTCAACGGATCTGCTACATTCAGGTCCGTATGTACTTTACAAATATCTATGTCTCCATTTTGAACACTTTCACGAATGGAGTTGAAGCGACGCTTGATATGCCTGGTCTTCCTGTGAAACCTGGGCTCCTTCGCAAGGGCAATAGCTCCAGTGTTGTCACAGAAGAAAGTCATCGGGCCCGACGCATTGGGAATCACCCCTAGGTCAGTAATGAACTCCTTCATCCAGACTGCTTCCTGCGCTGCCTCCGAGGCTGCCATGTACTCCGCTTCACATGTAGATCCCGCCACGACGCTTTGCTTGCAACTGCACCAGCTTACTGCTCCTCCATTCAAAATATACACGTATCCGTTTTGTGACTTCGAGTCATCCAGATCTGTGTCGAAGCTAGCGTCGACGTAACCCTTTACGACGAGCTCTTCGTCACCTCCATAAACGAGAAACATATCCTTAGTCCTCTTCAGGTACTTCAGGATATTCTTGACCGCTGTCCAGTGTTCCATGCCGGGATTACTTTGGTACCTTCCTACCAAACTCACGGCAAGGTTTACATCAGGTCTGGTACACATCATGGCATACATAATAGACCCTATGGCCGAGGCATAGGGAATGACACTCATCTTTTCTCTATCTTCTGCCGTGGTCGGGCATTGAGCCATGCTCAACTGCACACCTTGCAATATAGGCAAGAACCCCTTCTTGGACTGATCCATATTGAACTTCTTCAATATCTTGTCAAGGTATGTACTCTGTGAAAGACCAATGAGGCGTCTTGATATATCTCTATAGATCTTGATGCCTAATATATAAGTAGCTTCTCCAAGGTCCTTCATTGAAAAACACTTATTCAAATAGGCCTTTATACTTTCCAAGAATTCTATATCATTTCCCATCAATAGTATGTCATCCACATATAATATGAGAAATGCTACAGAGCTCCCACTCACTTTCTTGTAAACACAGGCTTCTCCATAAGTCTGTGTAAACCCAAACGCTTTGATCATCTCATCAAAGCGAATGTTCCAACTCCGAGATGCTTGCACCAGCCCATTGATTGAGCGCTGGAGCTTGCATACTTTGTTAGCATTCTTAGGATCGACAAAACCTTCCGGCTGCATCATATACAACTCTTCCTTAAGGAAGCCGTTAAGGAATGCCGTTTTGACGTCCATCTGCCATATCTCATAATCATAGTATGCGGCAATTGCTAACTTGATTCGGACGGACTTCAGCTTTGCTACGGGTGAGAAAGTCTCATCGTAGTCAACCCCTTGAACTTGTCGATAACCCTTAGCGACAAGTCGAGCCTTATAGATGGTCACATTACTATCCGCGTCTGTCTTCTTCTTAAAGATCCATTTGTTTTCTATGGCTCGCCGATCATCGGGCAAGTCAGTCAAAGTCCATACTTCGTTTTCATACATGGATCCTATCTCGGATTTCATGGCTTCTAGCCATTTGTCGGAATCCGGGCCCGCCATCGCTTCTTCATAGTTCGAAGGTTCACTGTTGTCTAACAACATGATTTCTAGGACAGGGTTGCCGTACCACTCTGGTGCGGAACGTGTCCTTGTGGACCTACGAAGTTCAGTAGTAACTTGATCCGAAGCTTCATGATCGTCATCATTAACTTCCTCCCCAGTCGGTGTAGGCACCACAGGAACATCTTCCCGCGCTGCGCTACTTTCCGGTTCGGAAGGGGTGACTATCACCTCATCAAGTTCCACTTTCCTCCCACTCAATTCTTTCGAGAGAAACTCCTTCTCCAGAAAGGACCCGTTCTTGGCAACGAAGATCTTGCCTTCAGATCTGAGGTAGAAGGTATACCCAATAGTTTCCTTAGGGTATCCTATGAAGACGCATTTCTCCGACTTGGGTTCGAGCTTTTCAGGTTGAAGTTTCTTGACATAAGCATCGCATCCCCAAACTTTTAGAAACGACAGCTTAGGTTTCTTCCCAAACCATAATTCATGCGGTGTCGTCTCAACGGATTTCGACGGAGCCCTATTTAAAGTGAATGCGGCAGTCTCTAAAGCATAGCCCCAAAATGAGAGCGGTAAATCGGTAAGAGACATCATAGATCGCACCATATCCAATAGAGTACGATTACGACGTTCGGACACGCCATTTCTCTGAGGTGTTCCAGGCGGCGTGAGTTGTGAAACTATTCCACATTTCCTCAAGTGTGTACCAAATTCGTGACTTCAATATTCTCCACCATGATCTGATCGTAAGAATTTTATTTTCCTGTCACGTTGATTCTCAACTTCACTCTGAAATTCCTTGAACTTTTCAAAGGTTTCAGACTTGTGTTTCAGTAGGTAGACATACCCATATCTACTTAAGTCATCAGTGAGAGTGAGAACATAACGATATCCTCCGCGAGCCTCAACACTCATTGGACCGCACACATCGGTATGTATTATTTCCAATAAGTTGGTTGCTCGCTCCATTGTTCCGGAGAACGGAGTCTTGGTCATCTTACCCATGAGGCATGGTTCGCACATGTCAAATGATTCGTAATCAAGAGACTCCAAAAGTCCATCTGCATGGAGCTTCTTCATGCGCTTGACACCAATGTGACCAAGGCGGCAGTGCCACAAGTATGTGGGACTATCGTTATCAACTTTACATCTTTTGGGATTCACACTATGAATATGTGTAACATCACGTTCGAGATTCATCAAGAATAAACCATTGACCAGTGGGGCATGACCATAAAACATATCTCTCAAATAAATAGAACAACCATTATTCTCGGATTTAAATGAGTAGCCATCTCGAATTAAACAAGATCTAGATACAATGTTCATGCTCAAAGCTGGCACTAAATAACAATTATTGAGGTTTAAAACTAATCCCGTAGGTAGATGCAGAGGTAGCGTGCCGACGGCGATCACATCGACCTTGGAACCATTCCCGACGCGCATCGTCACCTCGTCCTTCGCCAGTCTCCGTTTATTTCGTAGTTCCTGTTTTGAGTTACAAATATGAGCAACCGCACCGGTATCAAATACCCAGGAGCTACTACGAGTACTGGTAAGGTACACATCAATTACATGTATATCACATATACCTTTGGTGTTGCCGGCCTTCTTGTCCGCTAAGTATTTGGGGCAGTTCCGCTTCCAGTGACCACTTCCCTTGCAATAAAAGCACTTGGTCTCAGGCTTGCGTCCATTCCTTGGCTTCTTCCCGGCAACTGGCTTATCGGGCGCGGCAACTCCCTTGCCGTCCTTCTTGAAGTTCTTCTTACCCTTGCCCTTCTTGAACTTAGTGGTTTTATTCACCATCAACACTTGATGTTCTTTTCTGATCTCCACCTCCGCTGATTTCAGCATTGAATATACCTCAGGAATGGTCTTTTCCATCCCCTGCATATTGAAGTTCATCACGAAGCTCTTGTAGCTTGGTGGAAGCGACTGGAGGATTCTGTCAATGACCACGTCATCCGGGAGATTAACTCCCAGCTGAGTCAACTGGTTGTGCAACCCAGACATTCTGAGTATGTGCTCACTAACAGAACTATTCTCCTCCATTTTACAGCTGAAGAACTTGTCGGAGACATCATATCTCTCGACCCGGGCATGAGCTTGGAAAACCATTTTCAGCTCCTCGAACATCTCATATGCTCCATGTTTCTCAAAACGCTTTTGGAGACCCGGTTCTAAGCTGTAAAGCATGCCGCACTGAACGAGGGAGTAATCATCAGCACGTGATTGCCAAGCGTTCATAACGTCTTGGTTCTCTGGGATTGGTGCTTCACCTAGCGGTGCTTCTAAGACATAATATTTCTTGGCTACTATGAGGATGATCCTCAGGTTCCAGACCCAGTCCGTATAGTTGCTGCCATCATCTTTCAGCTTGGTTTTCTCTAGGAACGCATTGAAATTGAGGACAGCGTTGGCCATTTGATCTACAAGACATAGTGTAAAGATTTTAGACTAAGTTCATGATAATTAAGTTCATCTAATCAAATTACTCAATGAACTCCCACTCAGATAGACATCCCTCTAGTCATCTAAGTGAAACATGATCCGAGTTAACTAGGCCGTGTCCGATCATCACGTGAGACGGACTAGTCAAGATCGGTGAACATCTCCATGTTGATCGTATCTTCTATACGACTCATGCTCGACCTTTCGGTCCTCCGTGTTCCGAGGCCATGTCTGTACATGCTAGGCTTGTCAAGTCAACCTAAGTGTATTGCGTGTGTTCCGAGGCCATGTCTGTACATGCTAGGCTCGTCAACACCCGTTGTATGCGAACGTTAGAATCTATCACACCCGATCATCACGTGGTGCTTCGAAACAACGAACCTTCGCAACGGTGCACAGTTAGGGTGAACACTTTCTTGAAATTATTATAAGGGATCATCTTACTTACTACCGTCGTTCTAAGCAAATAAGATGCAAAAACATGATAAACATCACATGCAATCAAATAGTGACATGATATGGCCAATATCATTATGCTCCTTTGATCTCCATCTTCGGGGCACCATGATCATCTTCGTCACCGGCATGACACCATGATCTCCATCATTGTGTCTTCATGAAGTCGTCACGCCAACGATTACTTCTACTTCTATGGCTAACGCGTTTAGCAACAAAGTAAAGTAATTTACATGGCGTTATTCAATGACACACAGGTCATACAAAATAATAAAGACAACTCCTATGGCTCCTGCCGGTTGTCATACTCATCGACATGCAAGTCGTGATTCCTATTACAAGAATTTGATCAATCTCATACATCACATATATCATTCATCACATCTTCTGGCCATATCACATCACATAGCACATGCTGCAAAAACAAGTTAGACGTCCTCTAATTGTTGTTGCAAGTTTTTACGTGGCTTGTAGGTTTCTAGCAAGAACGTTTCTTACCTACGTATGACCACAACGTGATTTGCCAATTTCTATTTACCCTTCATAAGGACCCTTTTCATCGAATCCGTTCCGACTAAAGTAGGAGAGACAGACACCCGCTAGCCACCTTATGCAACTAGTGCATGTCAGTCGGTGGAACCTGTCTCACGTAAGCGTACGTGTAAGGTCGGTCCGGGCCGCTTCATCCTACAATACCGCCGAAACAAGATATGACTAGTAGCGGCAAGAAGAATTGGCAACATCAACGCCCACAACTGCTTTGTGTTCTACTCGTGCATAGTAACTACGCATAGGCCTGGCTCTGATACCACTGTTGGTAATCGTAGCATAATTTTAAAATTTTCCTACGCTCACCAAGATGCATCTATGGAGTATACTAGCAACGAGGGGAAAGGAGTGCATCTACATACCCTTGTAGATCGCGAGCGGAAGCGTTCCAATGAACGTGGATGACGGAGTCGTACTCGCCGTGATTAAAATCACCGATGACCGAGTGCCGAACGGACGGCACCTCCGCGTTCAACACACGTACGGTGCAGCAACGTCTCCTCCTTCTTGATCCAGCAAGGGGGGAGGAGAGGTTGATGGAGATCCAGCATCACGATGGCGTGGTGGTGGATGTAGCGGGATCTCGGCAGGGCTTCACCGAGCGTCTGCGAGAGGGAGAGGTGTAGCAGGGGAGGAGGGAGGCGCCCAAGGCTGTAATCTTGCTGCCCTCCCTCCCCCCTCTTTATATATAGGCCCCTGGGAGGGGGGCTGCCGGCCAAGATCCATCTGGAGGGGGGGCGGCGGCCAAGGGGGGTGGCTTGCCCCCCAAGGCAAGTGGGGCGCCCCCCACCCTAGGGTTTCCAACCCTAGGCGCAGGGGGGAGGCCCATGGGGGGGCGCCCAGCCCACTAGGGGCTGGTTCCCTTCCCACTTCAGCTCACGGAGCCCTCCGGGATAGGTGGCCCCACCCGGTGGACCCCCGGGACCCTTCCGGTGGTCCCGGTACAATACCGGTAACCCCCGAAACTTTCCCGGTGGCCGAAACTTGACTTCCTATATATAATTCTTCACCTCCGGACCATTCCGGAACTCCTCGTGACGTCCGGGATCTCATCCGGGACTCCGAAAAACTTTCGGGTTTGCGCATACACATATCTCTACAACCCTAGCGTCACCGAACCTTAAGTGTGTAGACCCTACGGGTTCGGGAGACATGCAGACATGACCGAGACGCTTCTCCGGTCAATAACCAACAGCGGGATCTGGATACCCATGTTGGCTCCCACATGTTCCACGATGATCTCATCGGATGAACCACGATGTCGAGGATTCAATCAATCCTGTATGCAATTCCCTTTGTCAATCGGTATGTTACTTGCCCGAGATTCGATCGTCGGTATCCCAATACCTTGTTCAATCTCGTTACCGGCAAGTCTCTTTACTCGTACCGCAATGCATGATCCCGTGACTAACGCCTTAGTCACATAGAGCTCATTATGATGATGCATTACCGAGTGGGCCCAGAGATACCTCTCCATCACACGGAGTGACAAATCCCAGTCTCGATCCGTGCCAACCCAACAGACACTTTCGGAGATACCCGTAGTGCACCTTTATAGTCACCCAGTTACGTTGTGACGTTTGGCACACCCAAAGCACTCCTACGGTATCCGGGAGTTGCATGATCTCATGGTCTAAGGAAAAGATACTTGACATTGGAAAAGCTCTAGCAAACGAAACTACATGATCTTTTATGCTATGCTTAGGATTGGGTCTTGTCCATCACATCATTCTCCTAATGATGTGATCCCGTTATCAATGACATCCAATGTCCATAGTCAGGAAACCATGACTATCTGTTGATCAACGAGCTAGTCAACTAGAGGCTTACTAGGGACACGTTGTGGTCTATGTATTCACACATGTATTACGATTTCCGGACAATACAATTATAGCATGAACAATAGACAATTACCATGAAAAAAGAAATATAATAATAACCATTTATTATTGCCTCTAGGGCATATTTCCAACACATATGTCTCACCATAGTCCATACCTTCGACTTGAGTGTAGCCTTGGGCGACGAGACGTGCTTTGTTGCGAACTACTTATCCATCTTCATCTTGCTTGTTGCGAAATACCCATTTGGTACCGATGATGTTGTGGTTGTTGTCGGGCTTCTCAACCAATGTCCACACTTGATTTCTCTCAAAGTTGTGTAGGTCTTCATGCATAGCATTTATCCAATCCGGATCTTCCAATGCTTCTTCAACCTTCATAGGTTCAATGCTAGAGATGAATGAATAATGTTCACAAAAGTTAGCCAAACGAGTTTTAGAGCGAGTGATTCTCCCGGTTTGGATATCATTGTAGATTTGCTCGACGGGATGGTCTTTGGCGACTCTTGCTCGAACTCGTGGGAGCTTTTGCTTGGCTCGGGGTGGAACATCTTTGTGACGCCCGGATAATCAAGCTACAGTAACCCTCTGCTAATGATGCCACGTCACTACGATTACTGTTCTTAAACCCACGTTGGTTCGAAACCAGTTCAAATTCAAATCTAAAACAAAATCAAAAATAAAAGTTTTGAGATGTCAAATATAAAATGTTCACAATATTTTTTAAATTCACCCGATCATTGTCATGTTGGAACCAATCTCGTTTGGATTCACACAGTGTCCCTAAAAATGTATTCAGTGGACCAACAACCAATTATTTGAGCTTTTCAATTTCTAAAAATAGTTAAACAATCCCAAACGGTTTGAAACCTTTTGTGCAGCCCCAGGGTGTTTCCCTGTATTTGTGTGACACATTTCATATTAAACAAAAATCAATTGCTATCTAAACTAAATAGGAAACAGTAACAGTTTTTGTTACAGAAATGTAAAATAGAAAAATGGCACTATGCACTTAAGGCCAAGCAATGCACAGACCTTGGCCTAGCCCAACAACCCCCCTCTGTATCTCCTTCCTACTGCTCACAGGAGCACGTTGGACGCATGTGCGCCGTCCATGGCACGGCTA
This sequence comes from Triticum aestivum, assembly GCF_018294505.1. Taxonomy (NCBI): domain Eukaryota; kingdom Viridiplantae; phylum Streptophyta; class Magnoliopsida; order Poales; family Poaceae; genus Triticum; species Triticum aestivum. The sequence goes on along the minus strand of NC_057796.1, from coordinate 125,259,466 downwards.
GCGCACGCGTCCATCATCCGGCGACCCTCCTCGCGGGTTAAGAGAATCCCCAACCCCCCCGGACAAACCCTAACCCACTTGCCCCTCTCCCCCTTGGTTCCTCCCCTTCCCCACAGCCCGCAACCGAGCTACCGTGGCCATGGTCGTCGTCGTCACGGCCACCGACTTCCCCGGTGCCTGAAAAGATGTCCGGAGCTGCGCCATGGACGTCTCCTTCGACTAGTGTTACCGGTTCGAGCGGGGACGAACTACATCGCCGGGATCGACGCGTCTTCCTCGCCTATGACCGCCACTGCCCCGCGCTCGATCTACCTCACCGGAGCTCCTCCGCCACGCCGGCCGCGTCCTCCGCTCCCCCCGTGAGCTCCTCTCCCCATTCCCCTATTTGCCCCTCGATTTGGTCGCCGTAGGTCGCCGTTCCACCGTCGTGGCCGCTTGCTCCCGTTGAGGCCGCCATGGCCTGAGCTCCGCGCTCACCCACACGCGTATGACTGCCCGTGTCCAGTCCCGCGCGCCCCGTGCCTGCCCTCGTGTGCCCAGCCACGCCCCCAGGCCGCGCCCGGCGCACCCCTGCCCGTCCGCCCGTTGCCGCTCACGCGCGCCCGTGCTGACTGCTGCTCGTGCTGCTCTGTTGCTGCTCCTTCTACTGCTCCCGCTCGCTGCTCTTGATGCATTCTGCTGCTGCCGCTACTTGGCCACAACTGCGTCTGCTCCCTGCTCCTTGTAACGCTGCTGCTTGCTGTTGCTTAATGCCTACTGCTGTTGCTGCTATATGTACTGCTCATGCCGCTGCTGTTGCTGGTTGGCATGGCCGTGAGTGTGTGTTCCTGTGTGTGCACGGCTGTGCCACGGCCGGCCCTTATTTAATTAGTCTAGGCTTAGTTAGAAGTACTACTAGTTTAGTGCTAAGTTAATCTAGTAGTAGATGACATGTGGCCCCTTCTAGATTAGTTTAGTTACTTTTATTAGTACATATGACATGTGGGCCCCGTTTGACTCTGTTGACCAGTCAACAGTTGACTGGTCAAGTGTTGACTGGGCTGTTGACTTGACCCCCCGGCCCCACTTGTCATACACAGTGGCTAGTTGCTGCTGTGTACAAAAAGTAATTGCATTGTTTATTTTCGGATTAAATAATTACAGTAATTATAGGAAATGATTAAAACTTTGAAAATTAATAGAAAATAAACCGTAAGTCAGATGAAAATACTTTGTACATGAAAGTTGCTCAGAACGACGAGACGAATCCGGATACACAACCCGTTCATCCGCCACACATCCCTAACCTATCGAACTCGCAACTTTCCCCCTCCGGTTCATCTGTCCGAAAACGCGAAACACCGGGAATACTTTCCCGGATGTTCCCCCCTTCACTGGTACAACCTCCCACCGCGTTAGGGCACACCTAGCACCGCGCTTTGTCATGTCATGCATCGTCATGCATTTGTTTGCATTGTATTTATTGTTTCTTCCCCCTCTTCTCTCGCTAGACACCGAGACCGACGCCGCTGCTACCCAGTACGACTACGGAGTTGATGACCCCTCCTTCTTGCCAGAGCAATCAGGCAAGCCCCCCTCTTGATCACCAGATATCGCCTATTCCTCCTCTATACTGCTTGCATTAGAGTAGTGTAGCATGTTACTACTTTCGGTTAATCCTATTCTGCTGCAGAGCCTGTTTATTGTAACCTGCTGTTGATACCTTTACTTGCCATCTTAATGCTTAGAATAGGATGCTAGTGTTCGATCAGTGGCCCTACACTCTTGTCCGTCTGCCATGCTATACTACTGGGCCGTGATCACTTCGGGAGGTGATCACGGGCATATGCTATATACTTTATACAGTTACATTACTTATGATACTGTTCGGAGATGGGGGCTGAAGGGACAGGTGGCTCCATCCCGGTAGAGGTGGGCCTGGGTTCCCGACGGCCCCCGATTGTTACTTTGTGGCGGAGCGACAGGGCAGGTTGAGACCACCTAGGAGAGAGGTGGGCTTGGCCCTGGTCGGCGTTCGCGGTTACTTCATAATAACACGCTTAACGAGATCTTGGTATTTGATCTGAGTTGGGTTGTTGACCTTATACGCACTAACCGCCACGTGGGACAAGATATGGGCAACCGGCGTCATGGTATCAGCCGAAGCTCTTTTTGACGTCAGCGACTGAGCGCCGCGCGCCGCATTGGACCGTAAGCTCGTGCTTGTATTAAGGGGGCTAGGTCTGCTTCCGGCCGCGTACGCAACGTGCAGGTGTGCAATGGGCGATGGGCCCAGACCCCTGCGCGCATAGGATTTAGACCGGCGTGCTGACCTCTCTGTTGAGCCTAGGTAGGGCTGCGACGTGTTGATCTTCCGAGGCCGGGCATGACCCAGGAAAGTGTGTCCGGCCAAATGGGATCGAGCGTGTCAGGTAATGTGGTGCACCCCTGCAGGGAAGTTTATCCATTCGAATAGCCGTGATCTTCGGTAACAGGACGACTTGGAGTTGTACCTTGACCTTATGACAACTAGAACCGGATATTTAATAAAACACACCCTTCCAAGTGCCAGATACAACTCGGTGGTCACTCTCTAACAGGGCAACGAGGAGAGGATCGCCGGGTAGGATTATGCTATGCGATGCTACTCGGAGGACTTCAATCTACTCTCTTCTACATGCTGCAAGACGGAGGCTGCCAGAAGCGTAGTCTTCGACAGGATTAGCTATCCCCCTCTTATTCCGGCATTCTGCAGTTCAGTCCACCGATATGGCCCTTTTATACATATACCCATGCATATGTAGTGTATATCCTTGCTTGCGAGTACTTTGGATGAGTACTCACGGTTGCTTTTCTCCCTCTTTTCCCCCTTTCTCTTCTACCTGGTTGTCGCAACCAGATGCCGGGGCCCAGGAGCCAGACGCCACCGTCGACGACGACTCCTACTACTCTGGAGGTGCCTACTACTACGTGCAGGCCGCTGACGACGACCAGGGGTAGTTTAGGAGGATCCCAGGCAGGAGGCCTGTGCCTCTTTCGATCTGTATCCCAGTTTGTGCTAGCCTTCTTAAGGCAAACTTGTTTAACTTATGTCTGTACTCAGATATTGTTGCTTCCGCTGACGCGTCTATGATCGAGCACTTGTATTCGAGCCCTCGAGGCCCCTGGCTTGTATTATGATGCTTGTATGACTTATTTTATTTTAGAGTTGTGTTGTGATATCTTCCCGTGAGTCCCTGATCTTGATCGTACACGTTTGCGTGTATGATTAGTGTATGATTGAATGGGGGCGTCACAAGTTGGTATCAGAGCCAGGTTTC
>NC_057796.1:125245829-125255927 GCF_018294505.1 Triticum aestivum | reverse complement strand
GGGGGTTGGGGATGCTCTTAACCCGCGAGGAGGGTCGCCGGATGACGGACGCGTGCGCTAGCCGCGCCATGGACGACGCACAGGCGTCCAACGTGCTCCTGTGAGAAGTAGGAAGGAGATACAGAGGGGGGTTGTTGGGCTGGGCCAAGGTCTGTGCATTGCTAGGCCTTAAGTGCATAGTGCCATTTTTCTATTTTACATTTCTGTAACAAAAACTGTTACTGTTTCCTATTTAGTTTAGATAGCAATTGATTTTTGTTTAATATGAAATGTGTCACACAAATACAGGGAAACACCCTGGGGCTGCACAAAAGGTTTCAAACCGTTTGGGATTGTTTAACTATTTTTAGAAATTGAAAATCTCAAATAATTGGTTGTTGGTCCACTGAATACATTTTTAGGGACACTGTGTGAATCCAAACGAGGTTGGTTCCAACATGACAATGATCGGGTGAATTTAAAGAATATTGTGAACATTTTATATTTGACATCTGAAAACTTTTATTTTCAATATTGTTTTAGATTTGAATTTGAACCGGTTTCGAACCAACGTGAGTTTAAGAACAGTAATCGTAGTGACGTGGCATCATTAGCAGAGGGTTACTGTAGCTTGATTATCCGGGCGTCACAATCTTCTTCATCTTGTTCTTCTTCTTGGCCTTCTTCATTGTTGACGTTGTCATTCTCTTGTCGTGGTGGAGAAGGAGGTTGTTGATGTTCATCTTGGTGTACTTCCTCGTTTTCTTCGTCTTGGTGTGTCCCACTTGTGGATGCTTCCGTATCAACTCTTGGTTCACCTTGTCGTGAGGTGGAAGCTTCCACTTGGACGGACGAGGTACTCTCCTTCACCTCCGTTGGACGAATCTTGCCAATAGACAAGTCTTGGATTGCTTCCGAAGGATCTTTATCTCCTACATCAATTGGAAATTGCTCTACTTGCGAGCCGTTAGATTCATCAAACTTCACATCTATCGTCTCTTCAACCTTTCGGGTGAAATTGTTGTAGACACGGTTAGTGTGAGAGTTTGAGCCATAACCAAGTAGGAAACCTTCATGAGATTTAGGAGCAAATTTAGAACGACGATGCTTATCAAGAATGTAACACTTTGAGCCGAATACTCGAAAGTATCCAACTTGGGGTTTGTTACCGGTGAGAAGCTCGTATGCCGTCTTGCCGAGTAGCTTGTGAAGTTACAGGCGATTTGGTGCATGACAAGCTGTCTCAACCGCTTCCGCCCAAAAGTGTTTTGGAGTCTTGTACTCATCAAGCATCGTTCTTGCCATCTCAATAAGAGTCCGGTTCTTCCTCTCAACAACTCCATTTTGTTGAGGTGTGTACGTAGCCGAGAACTCGTGTGAAATCCCCTCTTCGTCAAGAAAGGTATCCACATTTGCGTTCTTGAACTCCGTTCCGTTATCGCTCCGAACCTTCTTGATCTTCACTTTAAATTGATTTTGGGCCTTCCCAGCGAAGTGTTTGAAGATCTTTTGTACCTGCGATTTGTCATAAAGAAAGAACACCCACGTAAATCTTGAAAAATCATCGACTATGACTAGACCAAATGAGTTACCGCCGAGACTCTTGTAGGCATTGGGACCAAAGAGATCCATATGAAGTAGCTCGAGTGGTCTTCTCGTGGTCATGATGTTCTTCACAAGGTGACTCCCTCCAACTTGTTTTCCTGCTTGACAAGCACTACAAAGTCTATCCTTGTCAAATATAACATCTTTTACTCCAAGGATATGATCACCTTTAATAAGCTTATCAAGATTTTGCATGCCCACATGACCTAACCTTCTATGCCACAACCAGCCTTTAGAAGATTTAGCAATTAAGCAAGTTCTAGGTTGAGCCTTTTTAGTGAAATCAACAATGTAAAGATCACCTCTACGCATACCGGTAAAGACCATTTTATGATTGTCTCTTCGAAACACTTGGCAATCTACTTCAGTAAATAGGACATTGAAACCGAAATCAGCAAGTCTAGATACTGAAAGTAAATTGTACCCAAGAGATTCAACGAGCATGACGTTTTGTATGGAGCTATCATGTGAGATGGCCATCTTACCGAGGCCAACCACCTTACCCTTTGAGTTATCATCAAAAGTGACATACTTTCGAGGGCCGTCGTTTTCAGCAAGCTCACAAAACATATCTTTGTCTCCGGTCATATGATCAGTACATCCACTATCAAGGACCCATTCCTTTCCTCCAGCCATGTAGCCGCGAAGATTAGCCATAAGACCAAAGTGTCTCATCGCATCGTCAAGATCATAGTCACTATCATACTCCTCATCATAGTATCCATGTTCAACATTGTCTTGTATTTGATCAATTCCTAGAGAGGGTAATTCATTAGATAAATGATCATCACAATGGTCACCTTTATGAATTCTAATAGCTTCGGATATGATATTGCTAATGATTCCAACATTTCCTTTGGCACGCATGAGATTGGTAAGCTCAAATAGACAATCACCAAAGCTAGGATCGCTAGAATTCATCGTACTCAAGGCAATAGACTTATGAAGAATTTCATCTAGGTTTTGCAAGGAATAGTTTGGAAATCTTTCCTCAAGAAATCTCCATATAGTGTAGGCACAATCAAGAGTACACTACAGGAAACAGCTACTTTGCCGTCTGCCACGGCGGACGGCAAAGGCTCGAAAGGCGGACGGCAAAGACCTTTGCCGTCAGCCGCGGACGGCAAAAGGCTCCGGCAAAGAAGGCTACAGTAAACAGCTGCTTTGCCGTCTGCTTCCTGGCGGCGGACGGCAAAGAGCCTTTGCCGTCTGCGGCGGACGGCAAAGAGGGTGGACGGCAATAATTGCGCTGTCAGTCCGTTAAGTGGCTAACGGCAGACCTTTGCCGTCCGCCGCGGACGGCAAAATTTCTCTGGTCTTTGCCGTCCGCCTTATGATGTCATCTACACGTCACTAGATGGCAGGTTCTTTGCCGTCTGCCACTGATGGCAAAGTGCAGGTTCTTTGCCGTCTGCCACAGATGGCAAAGTCTTTGCCGTCTGCCACTGTAGGCAAACTGACCAAATGGGTCAGCTCCCAGGAAGCACAGTTGGCTGCCACGTGGCTTCTTTGCCGTCTGCGGCAGACGGCAAAGAGCTCTTTGCCGTCGGTGGCAGACGGCAAAGAGCCTGCATATTGTCTGTTTTTTCTGTTTTTTGTTAAATCCCACAATTTGCACAGAAAATATATATGACATATAGATATATTTCACAGGCATTCATCACATAAACAAGTTCATACATCATTTCATACATAAACAAGTTCCATCCATCATTTCATACATAAACAAGTTCCATCCATCATTTCATACATAAAGAAGTTCCATCCATACATAAAGAAGCACTCCATAGCTAAGGTGACTAGAATGAGAAGACAAGAATGAGAAGACAAGAAGAAGAAGAGTAGAACAAGCACTCCATCCAGCACATAATGAAATCTGCAAAATGGCAAAATAAGAAAGTTAGAAATGGATCGTTTTTGAGGTAACTAAGGTGAAATGGATCGTTTTTGAGGTAACTAAGGTGAAATGGATCGTTTTTTAGCTCACTTAGGTCAAATGGATCGTTTTTGACCTAACTTTGTTGAAATGGATCGGTTTTGAGCTAAGTTTGTTGAAATGGATCATTTTTGAGCTAATTTAGTGGAAATGGATCTTTTTCAGCTAACTTAGGTGAAATGGATCATTTAAGAGCTAATTTAGGTGAAATGGATCGTTTTTTAGCTCACTTAGGTCAAATGGATCGTTTATGAGCTAAATTAGTTGAAATGGATCGTTTATGAGGTAACCTAGGTAAGATGGGTCATTTTGGAGTTAACGTAGGTGAAATGGACCATTTTAAAGCTAACGTAGGTAAAATGGATCATTTAGGAGCTAATCTAGGTAAAAGGGGTCATTTTTGAGCTAACTTGGATGAACTGCATCATTTATAAGCTAACCTAGGTAAAATGGGTCATTTTGGAGGAAAATAAGCTAACTCTAGGTCATTATGGTAAGCATATAGGAGGAAATAAAGCTAAGTCTAGGTCTTTATGCATTTGTTAAGCAAAACACTAGAGAAACTTACCGTGATCAGGGAGGTGTAGGAGCGGGGTGGCTAGTGCCGCTACCTGGAGAAGGATCGTGCGATGCGTTTCTGGAGTTAAGCTGCACCAAAGATCATTTCCAATGTCTCGTTAGCATTACGACACTCAAATGTTAAGACTACCAAGTAATGTCCATTCAAACTAAACTCACCGTGCTCCCAGGAGCAATCACTGGCATCGGCGGAGCGGGCTGACCGGACTTCTCGCACACAGACTGCACATTTGGTTTTCAGAACAGAGTCATACTAGTTAGTAATGAGACTCAAATGTTAAGACTAGCAAGTAATCTGCAGAAGAAACTTACCACAAGGAGCTCGTACATGGCCCTTGCCTGCATGTCATTACGTGCCCTCTCCTCCTCCATCATCTTTCTCGTCCTCTCCTCCATCTCCCGCTGCCTCTCCGCCGCCTCCGCCAGAAGTTTCTCCGTTCTATCTCTCTCAGTCTGTATAGCAGCCTGCAACACCACTCACATGACCATTTGTAATCATTGATGGAAGCGCACACAATGTAATGGAGAAAGATAACTGAGTACGTATCACTAACCTTGATGGCGAGTTGCACTGGCCGTTCACGAGGCCTTATCTCAGGAGCGGAGCTCGACTGGCGCGCCTTGATCTCCGGGAGAGTGCTAGGACAACGGATAAGTCCATCTCCAATGGCTATGGAGCCATGGGACCTCCCGCCACCAGATATCATCACCAGCTCTGGATCAATGGGACCTTGGCTCGGGTTAAAGTCCTCCCCTTTCCTCGCCTTCCCCTCATCTCTATATCTCACGAGCTTGTTGTGGGAGGAGATGTTGGTGAAGTTGTTTGCATCATCGAGGTCAGACTGAGAGAAAGCCTTGACTTTCTTGAAAGAGGCAGTGTGGGCCATGGCATACAGGTCGTACACCTCTGGCACCTTATCCACCTTATTGTGGCATGCCTGAAAGAGAGAAACAATGAAAATTAGTAATTAAAGGGCTCAAGCTAGCATGATGAATGAATTGCATGAATCATGAAGCAAACCACATACCCAGTTGCGCCCGAACTGATATAAGTTGGAGCTGCCTTGATGGTGTGGCACACCTTCCATTTGGGCACGTTTGTCCTTGGCCTCGTTGTGGAGGGCTAGCCATTCTTTTGAGCACCACTCATCAACCAACACCTCCCAACAATCCATCCGATCCGCACACCATCTCGGAGGCGCCTAAGTTAGCAAATAGAAACTTGAGCGCTACGGCTAAGAATTACTAAATGAAGGAACTTAAGTAGAAGGCCTTAAGAATTACCTTCATGTACTGCTCCTTACTCAGGAACTTATCGCGGCACGCCGGCTTGGTCTTCTTGATACCACGCAAGGCGTAGTAGTCTCGAACAGCCTGCACCCGAGCCTCGTGCCGTAAGTTCTGGAGTAGGTGCTTGCAGACGTTCTGGATAACATTTGCGCTGTCCTCCTCGTATCCCTCCTCACACCTGTAGAATGTCTGCAATCAAATGAGACAATATTGATTAGTACAATTAATAACTAGCTAGTTGAAGATTTTGAAATGTGTAAAGGAGAAATTACCCAGAACGTCCTGATCACCATGTCTGCCCTCGTGTCGCACAAGACACCGTCGATAATGACATCCGGCGGGGCCGGGGCAGCCACGTAGTGCTCCCAGCTCAACCCAAGCTCTGGAAGCCGACCCTCACCAGGCAACGTGACAAACCCCGGGAAGTTTTGCCGGCAAAGAACTCCAAGGACGGAGTTGGGCCGGCGGACACTATGATGGTGGTCCCAACCCCTGCAGCATGACAAGGCCAACGCATTAGTTATTTGAAGAAACGTGAATGCAGAAGGTACAAAAATATTAAATGAACTTACGTACCTCTCCCCATCAGGGAAGATCAACCACCTCTGCTCGCGGGTCGCCGGCACGGACGGGAGCCGTGTAGCACCACGCTGGTACATGGTGCCACCCTCCTCCTCAAGACCAGTCGGTTCCCCGCCATCACCAGCATGGCCACTCGGCTCCTCGGGCTGATCCGGCCAGGTACCCCATCCGGACGTGTGCTCCTCTGGGGTCTCGTGGGCCGAAGGCCAGTCGACCCGAGGCTCGTGGGCCCAAGACCCGTGGACCGGCGGCTCGTGGACCGGAGTCCGTGTAGCCTCCTCCTCGGACACCTGCCATGACAAACAGTAAACGAAATTAGTACAACATAAAAAAAAGACCGACATGAATAATAATATGTGTATCACTTAAGTGTATCATCATCAAGTACAACATTAAAAAATTTAATACCTGACACTACTAATAATCTCGATCAGTATCATCAATAAATGCATAATCATCATCATCACTATAATCAATGACGGGCTCATAGGGTTCAGTGGCATCAACATGTGCAAGGCCACCTTGACGTAATCGGTGAAGCAATGACAGGTCATCCGCAGCAGTAACCTCTTCTTGTTCCGGCTCTTCTTGTTCCTCCTCTGGGGTGATGTCGGATTCACTGTCGCTGTCTACTTCAATGTTTTGGGGTGAAGTATAGCGGTTCTTGAAACGCTTTTTGGAAAGACGTGTCTCTTGGAAGAATTCTCCTTCATATGTGTCTGGGTTAATGTGAGGTTCATAATCCTCTTCCTTTGGGGGAGATAGTCTAGCACGTGGCAGCACTTCATAAACGACATCCCAACCTTTCAGATTTGGATTAGTTTGGCAGGCCCACGATAGATAGAATACTTGGGTCGCCTGTTGAGCCGTAATATAGACATCAGGAACATCTAAATGGGTGCTTTGGTTGATTTCAACTAGCCCTATATGTTCATGAGTCCTTCTAGTCTCCTTCGGCTGAAACCAATAACATTTGAAGACTACGACATTTGGTGGGTTTTCACCATAGAATAGAAGTTCATAAATTGCTTCAACTCTCCCATAATACTCGGTACCTCCTTCGCCGATAGCAGATACACAACAATTTGTAGACTTTCGGTCGGCCATAGATAGCTCTTTGCCATAGGTACGAAAGCGATACCCGTTGATGTTGTATTTGTCAAATGAACGGACCTTATAGTCAAAACCATTAGCGACTTGTCTCAATTCGGCGTCCATAGACTCTGAATTAGCCTACAAGTTTAATATGAAAGGATTGTTGCATTACGCACAAATTAGCGAATGAAACCGGGATAGCCGCCTACAAATTAGCCTACAAGTCTAATAGAAATTACCGTTTGTTTGAACCAAGAGATGAAACCGGGATAGCCGCCTCCTTGCTTTGCGAGAAGCTCATACTCTTCGACAGAATCCTTTTGGATCACCGCTCCATACGAGAATAAGGCGACGTATCGACTGTATGAAATATCCAGGAATAAGAGCAGTTCAAAGGAAATAGAAGTTGCGAAACTATGTACCGAGAACTTACTCGATGTACGGCCGCACTTCTATCAGGTTGTTGAAGATATACAACAAAATGGTCTGCCATTGTTCGTTATCCAAAGATACTGGATTTGAAACACTGGCTGGTGCGAGATTCCCTTTGAATAGGCTGAGGTTGGATCCACCCTTTTTAGGGTCGTCAGCATTGTACCGAGGCTTCGGATTATGCAAATGACGATTTTTGGCTTCGTAGTGTGCTGTCACGAAGTTTGCCGCCTCCTCAGTGATGAATGCCTCAGCCATCGATGCTTCAATTCTACGTTTATTTTTACATTTTTGTCGAAGCGTCTTCTGCATCCTCTCAGTTGGGTAGCACCAACGATTTTGCACGGGCCCCCCCAATCTTGCCTCGGTCGGGAGATGCAAAATCAAATGTTGCATTGGATTAAAGAAGCCCGGTGGAAAGATCTTCTCTAACTTGCAGATCAACTCCGGCGCCAACTCTTCCATTTCTTCTAGCACGCCAGGCGATAGTTCTTTCACACAAAGAACACGGAAGAAATAGCTGAGTTCTGCCAGTACTAGCCATTCATCCTCAGGGATGAAGCCACGCAACATCACCGGCATTACCTGCTCAATCCATATGTGCCAATCATGACTCTTGAGACCAAATATCTTCAATTTATCAAGACTGGCTCCCCTCTGTAGATTCGCTGCATACCCATCGGGGAACATCAACTGCATTTTCACCCACAAGATAATTTCCCTCATAGCTGGCCTTCCAAGATTGAACCATGCCTTTGGCTTCGTCCAGTTCTGCTTTCCTTTCGGTTCTTTCATGTTTTGTAACGGCCTATCACATAGCGCCTCCAGATCGACTCTAGTTTTAGTATTATCCTTTGACTTCCCATCTATGCCGAACAATGTACCAAAAAGTGCCTCGGCGATATTCTTCTCAGTGTGCATCACGTCGATGTTGTGTGGGCAAAGGAGGTCTTTGAAGTAAGGCAGATCCCATAAGCATGTTTTGTGAGTCCAGGCGTGCTTAGAATTATACCCCTTGAAGTACCCTGGACGCTCTGGATCTGGCTCGAGAGCGCTTAACTGATCCAGGGTCTGTTGGCCTGTCAATGCATGTGGTGCAGAGTTTTTGACAACTCTACCTCTGATGAAGTTCTTCTTGTCTTTCCTGAACTTATGGCGAGGATTCAGGAACTGTCTATGCATGTCGAAGCAAGAAAACTTACGACCGGCCTGAAGCCAACGAAACTCAAGAGCTCCCTTTCATGTGGGGCACGGGAACCTTCCATGCACACACCAGCCAACGAATAGCGCATACGCCGGCAAGTCATGCGTCGAGTACATGTACCAGACACGCATTATGAAGTTCCGTTTGCTATAGGCATCGTATGTCTTGAACCCATTATCCCAGGCTTCTTGCAATTCGTCCTTAAGCGGTTGCATGTACACATTCATATTTTTCCCCGGATAGTTGGGCCCTGGAATTATCAATGTCAGGAAAATGTTCTTTCTTTGCATAATCTGTCCGGGGGGGAGATTGAGTGGAAAGACAAATACGGGCCAACAACTGTATTGGGCTGCCGTCATACCAAACACACTGAACCCATCCGTGCTGATGCCGACTCGAGGATGCCTCGGATCTGCCGCTTTGTCACCATGTAATTCATCAAACTTTTTCCACGCAACACCATCCGATGTGTGTACAATCATCAGATTCCCATCTGCATCTAGTTCGGTTCTTTTGCCCGTTTTGTGCCATGTCATCTGTCTGGCCGTCTCTTCGACCATGAAAAGACGTTGAAGTCTTGGTACGATTGGCATATACCGAAGAACACTAACGGGGATTTTGGTCTGTGTCTTCTCACCCATACCGTTGTCTACCACAACATACCTGGAAGACTTGCAAATGGGACAATAGTTCAAGTCCGCATAGTCAAGCCTAAACAAGACACATCCTTTCTCACAGGCATGTATCTTATCATAGGGCATCTTTAGTGCACAGAGGATTTTGTTCGACTGGTACAGGTTTGCAGGCATTACATGGCCTTTGGGTAGAAAGCGTCCAAATACTGTCATCATTGCATCGTAGCATTCTCTGCCCAAGTTGAACTGAGCCTTCAGAGCCATTACTTGTGAGATGCCATCCAACTGACAAAGCTCAGTGTGCTCATGGAGCGGACGTTTTGAAGACTCCAACATTTCATTGAAGGCCTTTGCAGATTCCTCCATCTCCTCGTCCGAATCCCGAGCATCATCAAAGTCTTGCACCATGTTTTCCATCCCGGTACCATGCTCGTCGGTGCGACGACGATCCACCTCAGCTCGGTCACGTTGGGCAGACTCACCATGAAATGTCCACACCGTATAATCGGGCGTAAAACCACTCTTCTGCAGGTGTTTGCCCATTTCAGCCTCTGTCCTCTTTTCCCAATTGCCGCACCGTAAACAGGGGCACCAGGTTTTCCTCTGGCCATTTGCAAATGCAGCTCGCACAAACCCCTTGGTTTTTGTGAACCATTCAGTGCTCCATTTGTTCTGACCAGTGTGACCGGTGTACATCCACGCACGATCACTCATCTTGACTTTCAGAGCTACTAGACACACAACAAATATATATATATATA